>NC_091991.1:156061995-156328529 GCF_044704955.1 Pristiophorus japonicus
CATGAAGAAACCAGTACTGAGTAATGACTAATATTCCCGATAAATCCTATCGTCAGTATTCTGCTGAGACTGCTGTCTGTTATAATCCAAGAATGCAGCTAAAGAAACAATGTGGAACAGTGCAGCAAAAAGCAGTTCACATTTGCAAAAAAACTCTTTTGAATTCATTGCTATGTTCAGAATACCACAAATTCTCAAAAGAAAAGAATCAGCCTTCATATTTAAATTTTAACTGTAGGAAGTAATTGTGAATGAAAAGTTAAAGGGCAACTCGTACATCACTGCTACAAATGAAATATTATTTACCAGTGCAATAGAGAATTAACTGTGTATGTGTAAATCTCTGTGGCTTGAGAAGCAGAGTATGGGAGAATGTTGAAGCTCAACATGTCAACTATAGCTTTACTGGATGTCAGAGTTGGGTTGCGTGGTGATTATAATGATCCTACTTTGTTAGCTGGTTCCTGAGCACAGTAGTAACTAGCTGGCAATGAAATCCTGACTCTGGCATGCTACAAGATGTTGTTCTCCATTGATTCCAGATACAAGCTATTTCTTTTGAATTCACTTCTTTTCCCCTCTTGGTTTCACCATGCAGCATTCCTGACCAATTGAATTTTCTATTTAAATTGACTTGCTTTCATGCTTTTACTTGAGCTGCTCTTGAATCACTTCATCCTTTACAAACTCCAGTTAATTCAGTAATCCATTGCCCAAGTCCCATCGTGTACAAGGTCCGGCATTCCTGAAGTCCTGTCCTTGTCGGGATCCACGGTCCCCTGCCGCCTGGTAAAACAACCTCAAGCTCTTAATTTTCAGATCCCTTCATGATATTGCCTCATCTTACCTGAGCTATTTCCAGCTATCGGCCTTGGCCCCACCATCTGCTGTGGTTTAATGCTTGCCCCTTGGGTCTCTCCCCTCCACTGATGCAGGCCATTCTTTCAGTCACTTCACCCCTGCTTTCTGGAATCCTCTTCCCGAACACTTCTTTTGCTTCTTTGAAAAGTGTCTTAAAAATCTATCTCTTCCCTCTCAATCATTACTGTCGTGTTGTTTGGCATCCTCTTCTCCCTTATAACAAGCTCTAAATCATCAATGCCAAGCATTTTGTGTTAGTGTTGTGCACATTGCTGTTCTGTAATATTACCTGAAATGTAACTTTAATAAATCGAATAGCCAGGTTCAGTAACTTTGTAACAGAGATGGTTTTGACTGACAGCTTTATATTGAGGGGGTGATGCACATACATTGCTTGTTCGATATTTTTATACAAATAAATATTTTGATGCACATTAGCTGTTCTACCTGTTTTACAGTGGAGTTACTAACCCCTCTCTACCTCCTTTTTGGAGAAGCATTAAGTGCCTCTTCCATACGGCCCCATTGAGATTAGGAATACCATTTGAAGAACTAAAGTCACAAGCTGTTCCTTACTATTTCTAAGGGCGTTCCTTCGAAGATATTCCAGTTTAGTCTCACAAGGATTAGGTGTAATTCTCTGATTGTTGTAGGGAGTGGAGTCTTGAGTCCCCAGTCTGCACAAAATCCTTCAGAACAAAGGACAAGCCAAGGGTAGGTACTAGGAATTTAAGTTAAAGCTAAACCATAATGACTGCTTATTAGTCTGCAACTGTTTTACACAATCTTCTACAAGGTCAAATTCATAATTAGAGCAAAGCATAAGTATTGTCCTGTGTTAGCCAAAACGCTGATTATGACCAAAACAATCCAGAACTACCCAAATATCTGCATGAAATAGAAGCAGCTTTCTCCACCTGTGGAACACACTCTCTTCCAGACATCATCATCTGAAACTCTGCTCCTGTACACAGAAGGTTAGACGCAGTGAGTTATCATGCACTGAACGATGATGTTGCAATTTGCAGTAGGCCCTAATAAACCTCTGCCCTGCATGTTGGCACCCTACTTACTGATAGGGGTGTTTGTACCCTGAGCCTCTATTAGCATATATTTCCACAAGAAATCTATCCTTGTTACAGTTGCTTCCAAATGTACTCTGTTAAGCAAACTAAGTGTTAATTTGCTTCAGTGATAGCATTGTCCTCTCCAGTTTGAAGATTGTGGATTCAAGTCCCACTCCAGGTCTTGAGCAAATCCAGGCTGACAATTAATTGCTGCACTATTGGAGGTGTCCATTTTTAGATGAGATATTGAGTTGCCTGTTCAAGTGGATGTAAAAGATTTCATGAAAATATTTGAAGAAGAGCAGTGGAGTTCTGGGGGGAGAAATTTGTATGGTTTGCACCACACGTTCGTGCCACAAGATGACGCTAAAATGCCGTTGACCGCTGGAACGACAGCTGATGCCGGTTCCAGTGCTGCATGCCATATTGGTGTTCCTGGTAGCACTGCCGGTAAACTCGCTTTCCGGGACCGCGCCCTAATGAAGATCGTGACGTCGGTGAGTGTGCAACGCTCACTGGATGTCCAATCTCCCAACTTCGTTATAGCCACTTATCTTAACTTCAGCAGAAAACGGCAGGGAGAGCTGGCATCTACCAGCAGGATGTAGGCTGCAGCAGCGATATTTAAAGGTACCATCCAATCAGCTGCAGCTAATGTGGTTCTGCAGTTTCAGTGGATCTTTGCTACTTCCTGCAACTGAGTTAACTTTCTTTAGTTACTTCAAGTTTATTTGATGGCAGGGAGTGTTGATTTCATTGCAGAAATGACTCATTATTTGTTAAAGGCTTCTGCTCACAACACTTCCTCACAGTCATGGGGGCTGCAGGGTTTCAGGATTACCTCAGGAGGATGAGGTTGAGGAACAGGAAGGAGGGCAGTGGCAGCAAGATAATTGGACTTGTGGACGGGCTGTCCTTGACCGGCTTATTAGACTCCGATTGGTATGAATAAAACCCCAGATCCCCATAGCTCACCACATCCCCATCATACATTCCCCATCTCATGTCCTATCACAGCGTCCTCTTGGGCACAAATGTGAAATGAGAGAGACCACAAAGTATTCCAAGCACTCTTAATACATGTACCTATAAACATATCACATGACTTCTAAGAACTAATGACCCTTGTGCCTGCCATAGTTGAATAGCTGTCATTGTGTGCAAGGTGTGAGTGTTGTTGGTGGGTGAGTGCTGGGGGTGTGGTGCATTGAGCAGTGTGTGAACCTTGTGGTAGAGATGGTGATATGATTAGCATTTGTTGAAGCCTTCACTCACCTGACCAGCTGTGTCAGCTCGTTAACCTTCCTCCCACACTGGGTGTGGGATCTGGGGACCACAGTGCTGCCCGTGACGTAGTGTGCCAGCTCCCTCCACATAGTCTGGCAGACTTGTGGCAAGGGCCTCCTGCCAGTTGATGCAGGAGCGCCCACCTTCTCTCCACCGCTAAAGCCAATGCCTCCAAAGCTTCCTTGGACAACCTCCAGACTCTCTTCCTGGGGCAGTGATCTGCCATCAGGATTTGTAAACCGGTGCTCCTTCTCTTTGACCTCCCTCTCATGGTTGTTGAGGCAGCTGTACACCCAATAATGCTGAGAATGAGGTGCTGCAGCATCACTGGACCTCCCCTTTAAGTAGTGAAAAAAGCCTGTGGCAATCATTACTTGTGTTTAGACTGCCCCAGATATTGGTCCATCTTTTCAGTTGAATGCCAATGAGCTTGAGCTTTTAGACTAGAATCATTACTGCAAATATTTTAATAAGGAGTGAGAACGAATTCTGTGCAGCCTAGATGATTTTCAATTGGCGCTACTTAACCATTTTTAGTCTAAACACTGCTCATTTCTTGGCAAAAACGAATTTCTAGCCCCTGGTGTCCTGATCAATATTTATCCCTTGACTAACACCACCAAAACAGATAACTAGTCATTTATCTAATTTGCTCTTTGTGTGTGCGACCTTGTATACAATTTGGCTCCCTTGTTTGCCTACAAAAGAATAGTAATGACACTTCAAAAGTACTTCATTGGCCGTGAAGTACTTTGGGGCACCATGAGGACTTAAAAGGCACTATATAAATGCAAGCTCTTTCCAAATAAATAAACAAGAATAAAATTATTCTGCACCTGATTTGAAACTAATCCAAGGTTTTAATTCTCTGCACATGCCAGCGATTCCTTTATTACATATAATTTTTTTGGAAAGAACCCATCATCTTGCATGGACTTGGTGTCCATCTGTAGTACAGCGTGGTCTTTAGAAACAGAGCAGTTCATGTGTTGCAATGCTGTGCACATGACTACATCTCAATTTCATTTAATATTGCATAAAGGGTAATTATAGTAACTCAGACAGCCAAGTTCAGTAACTTTGTAACCTTCTATGACTGAGAACATTATAATGAGGGTGTGATGTACATACAGCATTTACTTGTGGAAAAGTATGTGTACTGGATCAAGTGTTTTGATACAAAATTAGATGTTCTGGAATGAAAGCTATGAGGAAGCATAACATTGTGGATTCCAGAAGTCTTCTGTTTCATTGGTGCTTCCAACTTACTGTAATTCAGGTCTGTCGCATTCATCCATATAGACACGCAGGTCCAATTAGTGAGAAGTGTAATCAGAATTACCTCCGTGTGGTCACTTCAAAAAGTGACTAAATTCGGGAATATTTTCCTCCTCTTTGGTTGAAGGGTTTAACTTTCATGGAACGCTCTTTCCTCTTTTGTCACCCAACATCTGCATTCAACACAAGCCAGTCAGCTATGGAGCAAAGCACATCCCAATCAGCTTCAGCAAAGGGCCCTAACTCCACTCTACCACTTCCAGTCCTACCACCTAGCAATCCGGAGAGCCTCTTGGAATGAGATATGTGCTCAGTGGTGAATTGCAGGCCGGCCCATGCTGTCATTTTATTGCAGCATGGTTTACTTTTGAAAGTGCGTCTTAAGGAAATTGCCCCATATTTAAGTGAAAATTACACAAATTTTACTGAGACCACATTGTGTTGATTTTTTTTTTAGCTGCTTAACAAAGTGCTAATAGAAGGAATCTGCAATGTTACTGCTATTGCTCTGAAAGTTGTATGTTCTGTTTACTGCATCATTTCTTTCTTCTGGCCAAATTTACAAAGTGAATCTCAACGGGTTGCTGGATGTGAGTTAAATGGGAATGTAATGCTCACGTGGATAGGTAGTCTTGGCCGGGGCTGTGTGAAGACTGTCGAGTAAGGGCTGTTAATGTTGTTGAAAGAATCGGGTCACCGTATCATCTTCCGCTGGCATGATGCTTAATGCAACAACAGTCCGTCTTCACAGACTGTCTGTGTGCTGCTGCTGCTCTCCTAATAATCCGGTATCCAGTGCCAACATTTGTAAGTCTTGCCCAATATTAGCTTTCCGTTATTGCTTTGACTTTCTATAGCTGCTGTCCGCTAGCTATTAAATTCAGCAACCCGTTGAGATTTATTTTGTAAATTTGGCCAGAATAAGGAAATGTTGTAGCAAACAGTCTCTGTCAGCGATTCACTGGAAGCAGTAGGATAGCTCTATGCTGATTGGAAAAAACAGCTTTAAGTGTTTTAATTTATTAAAAATATCATTGATCTACGACACCGCTTTTAGTTTCTGACAACTGAACGGTCCCTTATTACATCAGTGAGAATAAGCTCAAAATTCTGAACTTGCTTTCGTGGGCTGCGAGTTTTCCCACGGGTAATGTGAGGAACATGGTTTGAGTTTCAAACTGTGACCATCTTGATGTTTATGTGTACTGAGTACAGAGTGACCAATATAAATAAAACTGCAGCTTTATATTTACAACTGTAAGCATCCGTTATTGTCGCCTATAATTGTAACTGCTATCCTTTTACCTGAAGAATGATTTTAAGGTGCAATCCGAGTAGCTCATTATTCAGATGAAATGCAATTCGGGCAAAGGTAGAGTAAAATCATGTCAACACTACTTTGCCTTATTATATTGTATTTTGACCCTAATTAAAATTCTGGGGGACTTTCAGTACTGTTGGGTTAGTCACCAACACTTGTGCAAAATCGCCAAATATGTTGGTATAGGTCATCTTTTTTCCGACCTGCCACTTTGCCTCCCGGTGGGACGCTGTTCCATAGCTGTGATTGGCTAGGTATCTTGCCCATTCTTCATGTGCGAACCTGTGCCCAGAACACAGGTGTGGGCTGTTATTTGACTGTGCAGTGCCTCACAGCTGAGCCTAATCCTGTCCTTGCCTCACACACGCTCCAGCCAGGGTCACGGGGAACGCTGGCTTTTTTTTCTTGGACAGTTCAGGAAATTTGTCTCACCAGTCATCTATGAAATATCATTATAACTCTGACTAGTAATCGTATGCTCTTTAAACACCTCCTGGACCTAATTTGCCTTATGTGGCTAAAGGCTGACTAAAAGTTATATTTTTATTTTGCCATACCAACAATTTGACCCTCGTAGTAGTATTTAGAACATTTGTTCTTGCCAATTCAGTAAAATGAAGGCTTGCTATTGATATTTTCCAGTAATAGCACAAATTGTAATTGAATAGCAGTTATTGTGTCACTATGATAAAAGTGTTTGTTTACAGATTACAATGATAGAACTTTGTGAGAAGGTAAAGAAAGATCTTTCATTTATATAGCATCTTTTATGATCTCGGGATGTCCCAAAATGTTTTACAGCTGACGAAGTACTGTGAACTGTAGTTACTGTTGTAATGTAGGAATTAAATAACCGTGGTAATTATCTGACTTGGCAGTCCATGCTTGACAACCATGCGCACATATCAGAAATTTAGACATCTGCACAATTTCCTGAACAAATGGTCAGGAAATTTGACTCCGTCTAAATTTCTGTTATGTTTTTCAGGTGGGTGGGACTCCATATGTCGGAAAATTACCCTAAAAAGTTTATCCTGTTTGTCCCTGGGACTGAATGAAGAAGAGAGAGGTCCCGGTGCACTCCTCATTACTTTAATGTAAGACAATATTTCCCACCATTTTACCCCATGAACTCCACTTGCCCTGACTAGGAATCAACCTGGCTGGCCCGGTCAGAATACCCCCACCCTAACGCACAGAACGATGTCCTTGTATTTGATTGTCAGCATATGTACCTGCATGCATTGGGTAATCTTCAATGTGCTGTATATTGAGCCACTAATCTCACAAAATTTTTTCATTTTGATAGGCTTAAAATTAGCAAAAGTTATTTTACTCTGGTTCCCAGACCGGCTGCTGCTGGACATAATCTTCGACAGAACCCAGGTTTCATGGAATTTTCACTCGTGGCTCTAATGTAAATTTACAGTGTGCCTAACGATTTCTCACGTGGGGGGGGAAGCGGGAGTGCTACCTTCTCGCGCGGGAGTTAGTGGAGGTGCAAACCGACACGCCCCACTCCTACCGTTACTGCTCCAGGCCGCTGTGCCGGTGATGATGATGTCATTGCCGTGCGCAGCAAGCCGTTTTCGCCCCCAAGTGGAAAGTGGGTAGTGTCCCGTGAGGCCGCTGCAGGCAATGTCAACGCCAACTTCACGGGTCGTGAACCGGGCTGCACTCCGCTTGCGGGGCGAAAAGTAAAGGGGAGGTGCGTGTTGCCATTTTTCTGTGCCGGCTTTCCGTTACGATTTTGCGGCACTCCGCTTCTGTGCCAGGCTGCGGCCACAACCCCCCGGTGGCATTGTGGTGGCCCCTTGCCCCACTGCAGAGTTTACAGCGTGCCTTCCCCTTTAACGGAAGGGGAGGGCCCTGCGCTCACACCAGTGCTACACGGCGCTCCGCATAGCACTGAAAAATTTGCACGTTTATCGACCTGGTTCCATTCCCGCCAACATGGTGCTCCACCTCCTCTTGGGGGCGGGATCCCCAATTTTGCGGCCGGGGCGGGACTTCCACAGCGGGTGCAGAAAGTCCCGCCTCGCCTCGGTTGCTGCCCCCATCTGGGGCGCTACCTAATTTTAGCCCCTTTCAGAAAGTCCTGCATCCAAAATCCTGATATATTGTCCCAATGTACAACACTCAGTACTTGGATTGCAAGTTGTAAAATTTATCGTAAGAAATTTTTATGAACACACTAGAATTTGAGGGCTGGACTTGGTGTCTTTCATCCTTCCCGCTTCAAAAAAACAACGGGGAGCTTTGGTTAAGATTTCTTACCAACATTGAAGACATTTTCTGTTTCCCTTATTCTACCAGTATTCATTGGATGGTGCAGCATTGTGATGTTTGCACTGGACATTGCTGGCAACAAATAAAAGTACATGTGAGCTACCTGTACACAATCTTAGTTTAACCACCTCAATCAATTAATCTATAATGTTTATTTCAGACCAGAACATATCTCAATTCCGTCAGATTGACAGTGATAACTAGTAGAAATTTGTAATATTTTAAGATTTAACAAAAAAATAAAGTCACTGGTTAGCAGTCAAAATATGTATTTGTGTTTTGCATTGGATTTCTTAAATGTCAAGAATCTGAAACATTCAGAAAAATTATTAAAAATCTTGTCAGTATTGTGTGTTAGGGTCTCTGTAATACAATAGTAAATCTGCATCTGTAATTTGGTATTGAACCTATAACTTTGTTCATGGGCCCATGGCAGCTCCGAGTTGGCCATTGAGCCATTCAAACAACTCCACATCAGGATCCAATCCCCACCTGACTATATAAGGCAGCCATTTAAAAACATTTCTACTCTAATTTTCATTATTTATAGCGATTTTCCGTTTTTAAATTAGTGGGGTCGAAATTGCTCTTTTTTGCGACGTGCCTCGGGGTGGGGGGGCGCTAACTGGACACGAAACACTGCCCACGTGCGTATAGAGCTGCCGAATCTTGACCAATTTCCTTGGGTTGGCGGACATTTTCGATGTATGGCGGGCCCCCGGTGGGACTCTTGTCGCTAAGAGGGACCCCGTCAGCGCAAAGAGGAAAATCCAGAAGGTACTGCAGTGCGGACTCTACCTCAACACCAGAAAGATGGTAAGAGATCTTGAAAGCCGCCCCAAAAACTCGATCAAGTTTCCCCTGAAGGCCTCAGCCGAAACCAAGTTCCTCAACAGGTTTGGGACTGAGTTGGAGGGAGGGCAGGCTACTACAAAGCTCGCTGTTTCCATTTTGTAACCATGGCGGACCAGGTAGGGATGCGGTGAAGGGCAATCCCAGTCACCTCGCAAATTGTCCGTCTTTCTGCGCTAATTTTGGGTTAGATTGTGAGGGGGATGTGTAAATAAAGAAAGAAACAACTTTTATAGGTCTTTCACAACCTCCGGATATCCTAAAGCTTCGCAGCTAAGTATTTAAGTATTTAATTTTTTAAAAATGTAGCTACTGTTGCAATGTAGGTAAGCGCAACAGTCTGTGTACACTGCACGGTCCGACACACAGCAAGGAACCTGAGCGTTTGTTTTAGTGATGTTTATTGAGGGATTAATGTTGGCCAGCAAACTTTTCCCTCCATTCTCCTTTGAATTGTGTAATGGCATCTTTGGTATCCACCCAAGAGGGCAGACGGGTTTAATGTTTCACCCGAAAGTCAGCATGTCCAACAGTGCAATTCAGTGGAAGCAAGTCTTCCTCGATTTCGAGGGGTTGCCTATGATGATCTACCTCAGTGCTGCACTGTAGTATTAGCTTAAGAAGCACACAACATACTTCGTCAGTTTAATATATTAGAACAGTGTTTTACTGCTGAATGCTCAGATTCTGACCGAGTTGGTCTCTGCTCTGCTTGAGCTGAATCTCTTCCCTTTGTCCATGAGTAACATCACAGGAGATCATCTGGCAGTAATTTAAAAAATACACAAGGGTGTGGCTTGCTATTGTGAGCCAAGTATGTAAAGCATTCAGTGAACACCTCCACATCCTGCCTCAATCTGTTCATGTAGTGCTGATGGATGCACAGTCCAATAGAGACTGCATTCATCTGAATTTTTCCCCTTAGCTTCTCACAAGAAGGTTACATTCGGGATCATTGCATTTTGCTGGAGATTTGAAATGAGTTGTCATCACTTTGTTGAAGTATCCACCAGGGTCAGCAGCAATATTGCAAAGTTTTACAAATCTTTTAATGTGTGCATACTAGCTGCTGGCTTTGTAGAACCGCAAATGGGATTATGGATTTTTCCTCCTGTTTCAACATTGAAGTTTATTTCGAAGTAAAACCTCTGTTTAGTCATAGATGATGGAGTTGTGTGTCTCTGGGATACTGGCACGCAGACTTCCTGCTGCAGGTATTTGCTGAGCGATGCATCTTCACTCTTCTGAAACAGTAATTAAGGTACTTCTGTGCAATGATAACATTCGTCATGCTGGCTGTCTGAGCTTTTGCAAATTATATATTTCAAGATGTAATTACTTCTAGCCTGCACCCAAACATATTGTGACGTGAATACTAATGAAAACACAAGATGACCTCTTGTTGACTGTTTAAATGTATAATATATTGGCATGGTTTTCTTCCTGTCATTATTTTTTGATCAAATTAGAGGATACCAAGAACTTGCATTTATGTAATGCCATTCATGATGTCCCTAAACGCTTTACAGCCAATTAATTACTTTTGAATTGTAGTCATTATTGCAATGTAGGAAAATATAGAAGCTTTCCTGGTTGAAGGATTACAGTGACGCTGAGACGAATTCCTTCAAGTTGTAATATCCACAATGTATGAATCTTTTCTTAAGATAAATTTCTCTTGCAGCAAGCCACACATTTATGAAGAATATTACTGGTAGTTCATCATTTTGAAAATGGTGATAGAACACCAATGTGATTTCACCTAAAACCAAAAAAGCTGATTCAAATTATTATTCAAAGCTCCCTTAATGGCCTAGTGAGTAATGGCAACAAGAGGTCCCAGGCTCAGTTCTCAGTCTGTGCTGAGTTAGTTCATCTCGGTGAGAGCAGCAGAGTGAGGAAAATTCACCCAGATTGCTGCCTTTAAACCCTGCTGGCAAGTGTACAAGTGTTCGACGCTAGCCGCAGCCCAAACTTCCTGCGCTTGCCTGCGTGACCTGATCCGAGGCCCAATGTCTGGGGCTCTTTGAACCCTACAATTCGTGCACAGGGTAAGTGGCTAGAGTATTAACAATTTTCAGCCCCAGTAATCCAAATAGCGCCATGTTACAAGTTTGGGCCTACTGAAGATATTTTTATCAGGCTTGGTGGTGGCGGTCACTCCTGTAAGCAAATCGCCCCCCCTTGGGTGCTGGAGTTGATGCATACTGCCCAATATCCACTTAACAATAAACACCTTTGTAATCTGAACTGGATATTCAACCCATTCCCATCTGTCCCCAGTATTCCTAAAATCTTTTTAAAGGTGGACTGAGAATATATTTGGTAAGACAGGGCCAGATATTAATCATTAAGTTGCTTTGTTTCACAATGAGTGAACATACAGAACAATAATTATGATGGGACTCGCTTAATTTTCCAGTACAACTTGTCCTTGTGTAGTAATCCAAAGTAATGAACACTATACCTGTACTTCCCCACATCAGTGGCTCGTCTTGCTTGACAGAAACAAAATAACTTCTAACCCCCTCCTGGAATCTCCTTTTGACTAGTGAAAGCTTGCTGTCACAGCTTTCTGGTTAAAGACTCGATGGACTGCCTGTGCCTCTTCTGTTCATAACCTGAGCAGAGTGGAGCGAGCCTTTGGGTTCGTTGGCATTCCAAGCTCAGAGTCAGAGCAACAGGGTTTGCACCCTGCTCCAGACAGTCCTGGCGTGTGGGGACCACAGCTCCAGTTCACTTCTGGGTTTGACATCCAGCGAGATACTCGTCAAGTGGGTGGCCCCTCCTCATCATATGGGTTGTGGGAGCCCATAAAACCCTCCCACCGTATAGGACTAACCCCCGTATCAGCTGGCATAAAGGTGCTTTTGACCATGGAAGAAGAGTTCATGTTGCAGCCTATCAGATCTGTTAATCAGCCTGCAACTCCTTCCATTACTTCCCACTGTTCTCCAAGGGAAAAGTGTGAAGGTATGAAAACAACAACAACCCACAAGGAGAGCCTGCCAGGCACCTCCTGGATGTGAAGCATTTATCAATTCCCAAGCCCGGTTGATAAATCGCTCATTAACTTTGAGAAAATTAACATTTTAATCACCTTTCGTCTTCATTTAAAAAAAGAAAGACTTGAATTCATATAGCGCCTCTCATGTCTTATAGTTCACCCCAAAGCGCTTTACAGCCAATGAACTTCAATACATTTTTTGAGGTGTAGTCACTGTTGTAATGTTGTTTAAAACAAAAGACTTGTGGGAATAAGCTATGCTTAAAACATCATCTCTTAAAGTAACTTCTTTCCCAAATCCTATCTGGGAAAATGGGAAATTGTTGCAAAACATGAACCATCTCCTGCCCCAGGGTAGGTCTCTCGTGTCTGAGCCTTGCAGCTAGCTTATGAAAATCCTACAGTACTACCATGCTACAGATCTTGTCAGCCCCAAGGGGCTTTCCAGCTGCACGGAATAGTTTAAGGATAAATGCTGGCCTGGACACTGGGACAACTCTCCTGCTCTTTTTAAAAAATCGTCCATTTGATCTTTTCAGCCCACCTGAGAGGGTACTCGGGGATTCTGTTAAACATCTCGTCTGAAAGATGGCACGATTAACCGTGCAGCACTCCCTCACTACTACACCAATGTATCAGTCGCAAGTCTCTGGAGTTGGGCCTGAACCGAAGACCTTCTGACTCCGAGGCGAGAGTGCTGAGCCAAGACTGATGCCATCCACTGTGTGGCAGGATATGTCTGTGCTATCTGACAGGCTCTGAATTTGCTGGGTGACTCTTGTGGCTGGAACACTGTTCCTCCCCAGCTTTATCTTCTGATGATAGCTGCTCCTGGTTTCCGCCACGTGCTACCTCTGCCTGGCCATCTGCCACCCAGACACTGCATCTGTGCCCCAATGAACAACTCGCTTAATCCCCAAACTGACTGTGGCCTCCCATAGCTCCTCCTTGAGCAGGTAAGACACATTAGGGTAGTGCATCTTGTAAAAGGTGTGGTGCAGACCTGCCTCCCAGACACCTGTTCCAACAGAATACCCTCTCTCAGGATATCCTCATCGTAGGCGGTCCCTCGAACGAGGATGACTTGCTTCCACAAGAGTTTACAGATGTTTCAATGAAGGACCCGATGTTCCAACCCTGAACTCCAATCGAGGGGGTGGAAGACACCCATGTGTGGATTTATTTTTAATGTGTGGTGACCGTTGCACATCAGCCACCACACTGGTTCGACAGAGCTAGGCCTTTATCCAGTTGCAAGGGTTGAACCAGGACGACTGGAGACCTGCTCTGCTGCACGTATCGCAGTGTGGGCAGGCCCGTGCTGCCCCTGGGTCCTTGGCTGTTCTGGGCCCCGTACCCTAATTTGCCGCACTTTTGCCCACGATGTTCCAGGGCCCGGCGCTCCAGCTCTGTTTATAGCCCTGACCTGCGGTGGTGTTCTCACACAGGTCGTGGCGGCCCACGATATGGTGCCTTTTCAAATACAGTTTGTATAGTGGGCGATTAGCATTCTGTCTGCCTTTCCCTAGACCCCGCATGTGGTTGACTAGCTGCAGTCCCTCCAGCTCCCCTCTATTTGTACAATCCAGGCCTCTTTGAACTGTGAACATTCTCGAATTATTTGGTGGGTCAGTTGGTGCCACCCCACGTGCCACAGTGGTGCTCGGAGTCGATCCAGCTAGCCCTCACCCTGAAATCTTCATCGCCCCTGGAGTCTCTTCAGTTACGGGGAGCCCCAGATTTCATACAACTCCATCCGAGACCTTTTTTTTTCAAATCCTTTCAGTGGAAAATTGGTCCCAAAATCCCAAAATGGAACACACCTGTTGATGTAACTTTTTAATAGCCTGGAATGTCCTTGCGAATTAACTGAAAACACACTTTTCAAATCCCTCATTTTAAATGTGTTTTCCCTTGCCATGCAATGTCTCACTTTCCATCAGAGAGAGAGACCTACACACAGGCTGTTGCCAAGGCTAGTGATGAGCTGAATGCCAGCAGGTGTTGGGAGAATGCTTTACCTCCCACTGAGCACATTCCTCAGAATGGGCAGTTTGAGAATAGTGGAGCATAGGCACATCCCACTGATCCATGTCCTGGGCTACTGGAATACAAATGCAACTATTGCTTTACCAATTGCAGGCTAAAGTATCTCCCAAATCTACATTTCTTTGAAAATATGATGCCATCTGATCTTGCATGAGTGCATGTACTTCAGAGCCAGCGATTTGACTATATCGGATGGCTGTGGTACTGGATTGGTGCAGCATAATTCATGGGGGAAAAAAATCAAGTTTATATTTAAAAAAAGGTTTAGTTGAAGATAGTTACTGGAAATTATTGAATGACTTTCAAATGTTATTTTACAACAAAGAACATTTCCAACTGTGTTTTTTATAGACACATTAAGCTTATTGTGTCTGAAGTCTTAAAAGTTATGTAACTTTTGGGGCTATTTAAATTAGCAGCTAGCGCAGTTTGGGAACCTGGCGGATGCTGACTCCTGTGTAGCCACAGCTTTGTGTAGCCTTTTGTTGATTGAGGAACCAGTTGCTGGGGCCTTTGTTCTTCTATTGTGTTCACAGGTGAGTTTTCAATTTTATTTATTGCACTTTTATCCCTGTAATACAGTATCAAAGGTTTATTTTCTAGTTTGAAAAAATGTACTGAAATTATTCTGCTTACTAATCACATTACAACTATGATCAATTTTCTACTCCATCCACTTTTGCGGGTCCCTATGATTTGCGATTTCTTGATCTTTTCTTCCACAGAGAGGATTTGGAAACAGTTGCATTTAAATGTTTAAAGCAAAATTTATTCAAACAAGTTTTATTTAAAAAGCTCTGAGACGAGAGGTGCTAATGTGTAGGCATTGACGTTGCTTTCGCAAAGAGCAAAAGCAATAAGCAGTTGATTTGTCTGTCCTCGTACTCGATAAACACCTCGCAGCTCTGTTGGTGTGGGAAAGTTAACGTGTTTCTTTTTGTGCAAAAGACAAGTTGTACTGTCTTTTATTATCTGAACAATGAGGGAGACCTGTTTGGCCACAAAGGTGACCTGCTTTGGAACTTTGATGTCACTGAAGGAAAGAGAAGGGGTGCCTTTAATCGCTTCTCCATGCAGTCCAGATGAAAGTTGGCATCAATCAAAACCTCCTAGTGAGCTGGCTCATTTTAGGCCTTCTGTATGCGTAGCATATTCCACTGACTTTTCCAACCTCCATGCAGATGGGTCATTACAAGTGCCTGTTGGATCGGATGCCAAATCAGTACAAAGCTGTCTTTAGACATACAAAGATCCCTTCGTGGGTTTGTTGGAGAGCACCAGAGTTCAATTATTGGCAAATGGCCAGGGAATGGCACTAATGAGTGACAACAAGTATTGGCACCATTTCTGTAAGCTGTCTGGTTGGAAGTTTGAATATTGATTAAGAAGCATTAAAAGTGAAATAAATAAGCTTTTCAAGTCAGCTGTGAAGTCAATGGTTTGTCATCCCTTTTGCCCATAATGTGTGACAGACTAGATCCAGGAAACCTGAACTGAATTTGTGGCAAAAAGGGAAAGGAAAGCCGGAGGGTTCCAGCTTGCCCCAACATGTCGCTGCAATTGAGGACCCCAGAGGGGACGTCTTTGCCAAAGCTCCTCACTCGAAGACTTGCATTAAGCAGTTGGTGGTAGGCCATAAGCCTGGTATGAGGCATTGAACTTGGATGTCTGTAACATCAAGGTCACTGACACGTAGCTCCTTTTACCATACCGAAAGTGGATGTTTACATAAGAACTTAAGAAATAGGAACAGGAGTAGGCCATACGGCCCCTCGAACCTGCTCCGCCATTCAATAAGATCATGGCTGAATTGATCATGGACTCAGCTCCACTTCCCTTCCTGCTCCCCATAACCCCTTATCCCCTTATCATTAAAGAAACTGTCTATTTCTGTCTTAAATTTATTCAATGTCCCAGCTTCCACAACTCTCTGAGGCAGCGAATTCCACAGATTTACAACCCTCTGATAGAAGAAATTTCTTCTCATCTCAGTTTTAAATGGGCAGCCCCTTATTCTAAGATCATGCCCTCTAGTTCTAGTCTCCCCCATCAGTGGAAACATCCTCTCTGCATCGACCTTGTCAAGCCTCCTCATAATCTTATACGTTTTGATAAGATCACCTCTCATTCTTCTGAATTCCAATGAGTGAGGCCCAACCTACTCAACCTTTCCTCATAAGTCAACCCCCTCATCCCCAGAATCAACCTAGTGAGCCTTCTCTGAACTGCCTCCAAAGCAAGTATATCCTTTTGTAAATATGGAAACCAAAACTGCACGCAGTATTCCAGGTGTGGCCTCACCAATACCCTGTATAGCTGTAGCAAGATTTCCCTGCTTTTTTACTCCATTCCCTTTGCAATAAAGGCCAAGATTCCATTTACTTTCCTGATCACTTGCTGTACCTGCATACAATCCTTTTGTGTTTCATGCACAAGTACCCCTAGCACAAATTTGTTGTGTAACTGTTGAGGAACCTTAGAGTCTTGGGTGACTGCTGCTGGAATATGTTACCTGGAGACTGATTAGAGACCTCATGCTCCTGCATCTGTGATTCAGCTGCAGAGAACAAGCAAATGCTGTTGAAATTCCACAGCACCAAATGGTGGGAACGTTACTTGATGAGTTAGTTACAGTTGCAGTCAGGGGGATGTTATCGATGCAATCACACAAGAGCTGCTCAACATACAGCTCGTAAGGAGTCCCTGGTACCTGGAAGAAACAAGATTTCTTCATCAGTTGCTTAATGACCAGATAGTGACCATCCTCCTTGGTGCAAGTTCCCGTTGAGGTCAAGATGGCTCCATGATTGTGTTGGAAGATTGTAACCCTCCATGGTACACTCTTAACCGATTCTGAGTTTGGCAGATTAGGGCATGTTTGGTGATTGACCAGACAGCTTTGTTCATTCATGCAAGGTCGGTGGGGATTGGAATTCTTCCTACTTTTCTGCAGACAATTTTGCAAGTCAATACCCCAATGATGTTCTTGGCGGTACAGGCAGCGGGAAGCTTACCTGTGCTCTGACCTAGTAAGCGGTGTGATTTTAACGGGTTAAACTCTGTATTGGCTCTCTGCACACTTAAAGGTTCTGAAAACCAGGTTCTTGTTTTTTGGACTTGAAAATTGGGGTGTATTCCTGTGGGGAGAGAGCACACACTTCATACCGGCAAAGAGAAACTTTACCTTTGTGGAATTCTCAGTTGCTTTTCAGTAGGTTTATACTTTTGGCGGCTGACCCCAAAAAAGGGAAGCTGATTATCTTTCAAATGTGGTTTTTCCAAAATAAAGTACTGTAATAATGACATTTTTTACAAATAGAAAATATATGTGGTGTGGTGCTGAGCCATAAAATCTAGATGCCCTCGTCTTTCTGCTTTGCCAGGAAACTGGTGTAAAGTTGACGTGGGCATTGCCTGCTCCTGCATATCCTGCAGCTGACCCCAGCAACGTTTCTGGGTTGAGCCTAATTATTTTGCTGGGTGCTGAGAGATTCTCAAGTGAGCCCACCTTAAGGAGGGGTGGAAAATGACTGTTGCAGATGTTGGGAGCCTGCAGCTGGGGACATGGGTCTGGATGCCTCCAGGGGAGCTGATGAGGAGAGCGAGATAGTTTAATACATATTAAACACTGTAGTTTGGGAGTGCAATCAATCACCCCATGATCGATTGCACTCCTTTTAGGAATCCTTTTTTAAATTGTAAAGGTGCTCCCACCTGCCATAGCAGCATTGAATGCTGGGAACACACTGACATTCTTCAAATGTATTGTGTTATGGCAAATGTGATGTGATAGAATAGTATCATACATCATTTTGAATATGTGGGTAGACATCTCTAATGGTGCCAAATTTATTTTGTTTTGTCTCGTAACACACCTGTGAAGTGCCGTGGGACGGTTTACTACATTAAAGGCGCAATATAAATACAAGTTGTTAGTTCTGGTGGAAACTTCTGGAAGTGAAGATGATTGGCAGGGAGCTATGGTTCTATAGACACCTTCCTGCTCATGCCCCAGAATTGGGCAGAAAGCCACTCCATATGTATTGAGTCGATTGGTCTCACCTGAGGCACTGGTGAGGTTACTACAATTGGCCTCCGTGCCTCTGGTTGGAATTGGAAGGAAAGAAATCAGTCTGTATTCTCGCTCCTGATTACCATCCAGCGACCCCCTCTCAGTACTTGTGTGGATATTGGGTGAAGTCTGACCCATGTCCATGAGGGTCCTGATATTCCAGTTCCGAACTTCATGTTAAGAGTGGAAGATGCCTGTGCGTGAGATCTTTTTAATGTGGGATGGCCGTTGAACACCGGCTACAACACGTGCTTAGCTGAGCAAGGTCTTGATCCAATGGCAAGGGGATTCAAGACGACTGGAGACCAGGCACTGCTGTATGGGCCTAGTTGCCTACGGCGAGATATTGGCCGCAGGCTCGGCGCTGGGTAGCGCCCTTGGTGGTAGATGGTCCGAGGTCTGGTTGGGGGCAGACATTAGGAGGGTCAGTGGCCCATCGGAGTTTAAGGTGGAAGGACGGGGGGGGGGGGGGGTCACAGCCATGGTGCTCATCAAGTGTTGGAGGAGGAGAAGAAGGCAGGTCGCCGGTGGGGAAGGAGAGCTCCAGTCGTCGCTGAAGGAGGAGTGGAGGCCAGTCGGCGACGTGGAAGAGGGGGACCCAGTCATCGTTGAGGAGGAGGTCGTCTGTCACCATGGGAGGTCCAATTGTTGTTGAGGAGGCCCAGACTCCATTGTGGAGGAGAGGTCCATCTGCTGTCGCTGGAGGTGAAGTCTGGCATGGCAATAATGTAGAAGTTTCCTTGCGTACATTGTCAAAGCTACTCCTGAAGAATGACCACGTGGGTGAGGTATCGAAGGACTTTCTGTGCTTGGGGAATCATACTCCAGCACCGGCATTAGTCTAGGAGGAGAAGAAACTGGGGGAAAAAATGGACAATGTAGTATTCATGCACTGCAACTCTAGGTAATTCATATCCTGTTTCACAGAATGGTTACAGAACATTGCTTCCCCACATCAATTTTCACCTCGCTGTGAGTGAGTGACATAAAGTGAAGTGTTGGGGCATTCCCTGCGGCTCGAACACCACAGGAACCCCTGCATCTGGAAGTGATCAGCTTTGCAGCAGATGTTTGATGGGTGTGTAGGCATGCTGAAGGGGCTGTTTGAACAGTGTTTCTTCCTGTTGAATGTTACAGTAATGACCATAGGGAAAGTATCAGCCATGAGGAGGAACAGAGGTAATTATCCTTGATTAATGAAGATCTTTGAAATTCAATTGGGACTATCTCTTCTGTTTAAAAAAAAATCTGAATGGCTTTACCTGCAAAGAGAAATGTGTTGTTACACTTGTGGCAATTGTATACCTCCTAAATGAAACAGTGTGTAGGTGCTCAATGTCGCACAATAATTTTCCTTTTATTTTTCAGTACTAATGAGCTCGTATGTAATCCTATTTCCTAGTAAACAAAAATGGGATGTAGTGCAAATATTTCTTTGTGCTTATTTATGTCAAGATTTGATGACTGGGGGTTTTCTGTTTTTGTTGTCTGGCTGCAGATTTTATGAAAGCCTTGTATGAAATAAATACTTTGCTCATTTAACTGTAAAGTTTGAAGTTTCTGTGTATGTAAATGTGCATCTGAATTCTTGTACATATCATGGAATAATGACCCCAGTAGAATATGACCATCATTCCTGCTGCCACAAACTACTAGATAATATTGCAAACCCTGTTTTATCATCTATCTGGGTGATCCTCTTTTTGAACCTGGTGGGGTGAGAGGAAGGAGGAAAGGAAGGAACGTTCTTTGTAACTCAGATCTGACCTTGTCCCGTGGGGGGAGTTATGGTATGGAGATAATTTTAAAATCTAGACAAATTGAAACTTCCTGTACCTACATGTTTTGTTTCCTGTGCTAGAATGGTGGTTAAGAGACAAAAGGACGGGGCCAGTGATTCTAAAATAATCACATTCATGCTTTTGCACAAATTCTCTCTTTCGCTTTGGTTGCTTCTGTTTGAGGTGTATTTAAAACTGAATATTGAATGATATACTAGGCTGTAGATTTGTTGACAATCAGACATCTTTTAATGCAGCCTGTATGGTGTGAGAAAACTAATTTCACCCTCACAAGACGCACTTCAGAACAATGATTATTAAATGCTATGTCAATACTGATGCGTTCTCGGGGCCCCCTGTCCTAACCTTTGTAAGGCCGGGCCAGCTATCAAAAGGAAAAAAATGCTACCATTACAAAGAATGTTTTTTTATTGTTATACAGCAACAGAACGGACATGCTGGTAGGTGGGTAAATACAGGAAAGATTTTACTCTCCAGACACCGTTCCTGTGGCGTGTAGTACATCAGTCAAATTGACCTTGTGGATGCTTCTTTGATAACCTGCGTTTTAGATGCACAGTAATCTGGCTTTAAGAAAGCGAACATGTTACAAGAGAGATTCCTGTCGTAATGAAAACTGGAATGTTGGGTGCTGATTAATCAAAATATCACACACAATCTTGCAATAGTACAGCACAGAAGGAGGCCATTCAGCCCATTAAGTCTGTGCCGGCTCTTTCGAAGAGCAATCCAGTTAGTTCCACTCCCCCGTTCTTTCCCACTATCCCTTTCAAGTATTTATCCAATTCCCTTTTGAAGGCTACTATTACATTTATATCCATCACCCTATCGGGCAGTGCATTCCAAATCCTAACTACTCGTTGTGTAAAAAAAAGTTTTTCCTCATGTTGCATCTGGTTATTTTGTCAATCACTTTAAATCTGTGCCCTCTGGTTATCGACCCTTCAGCCACAGGAAACGGTTTCTCTTTATTTGCTCTATCTAAACCCTTCATGATTTTAAACACCTCGATCAAATCTCCCCTTAACCTTCTCTGCTCTAAGGAGAACAACCCCAGCGTCTCCAGTCTATCCACGTAACTGTAATCCCTCATCCCTAGAACGTTCTAGTAAATCTCTTGTGTACCCTCTCCAAAGCCTTCATATCCTTAAAGTGTGGTGCCCAACATTGGACACAAAACTCCAGTTGGGGCCAATCTAGTGTTTTATATAGGTTTAGCATAACTTCTTGGCTTATGTACCTATACCTCTATTTAAAAAGCCCAGGATCCTATATGCTTTATTAACTGCTTTGTTAACCTGTCCTGCCACCTTCAAAGATTTGTGCACAAACACTCCCAGGTCTCTGATCTTGCACCCCCTTTAAAATTGTACCGTTTAGCTTGTATTGTCTCTCCTCATTTTTCCTGATATAGTTTGGTAGGAAACATAGAAACATTGAAAATAGGTGCCGGGGCAGGCCATTCTGCCCTTCGAGCCTGCACCACCATTCAATATGATCGTGGCTGATCATTTTTGCAACTTTAGTACCCCATTCCTGCTTTCTCTCCGTACCCCTTGATCCCTTTAGCCGTAAGGGCCACATCTAACTCGCTTTTGAATATATCTAACGAACTGGCCTCAACAATTTCTGTGGTAGAGAATTCCCCAGTTTCACAATTCTCTGAGATGAGGAGAAACTTCTTTACTCAGAGAATTGTGAACCTGTGGAATTCTCTACCACAGAAAGTTGTTGAGACCAGTTCGTTAGATATATTCAAAAGGGAGTTAGATGTGGCCCTTACGGCTAAAGGGATCAAGGGGTACGAAGAGAAAGCAGGAATGGGGTACTGAAGTTGCAAAAATGATCAACCATGATCATATTGAATGGTGGTGCAGGCTCGAATGGCCGCCTCCTGCACCTATTTTCTATGTTTCCTACCAAACTATATCACCTCACACTTTTCTGCATTGAATTTCATCTACTACGTGTCCACCCATTCCACCAGCCTGTCTATGTCCTCTCGAAGTCTATTACTGTCTTCCTCACTGTTTGCTACACCTCCAAGGTTTGTATCATCTGCAAATTTCAAAACTCTGCTCTGTACCACCCCCGCCCCCCTAGTCCAAACCATTAATGTACTTGCAAAAAAAACCAGGGAACACCACTCCAATCTGAAAAACAGCCATTCACCACTACACTTTGTCTTCTATCCATTAGCCAATTTTGATTTGATGTTGTTACTGCCCTCTTTATCCCAAGGGTTTTAATTTTGTTAACAAGCCTATAGTGTGGTACGTTATCAAACCCCTTTTGAAAATCCGTATACACATCAACTGCACTGCATTCATCCACAAACTCAATCAAGTTTTTAAATGTATTTATTCACTAAAACAGCCCCCCATATTTCCAGTAAGCCTAGTTTTGCAGTTGCTGAGGTGTTTTATCTGGAGTCTTTCGAGCAGTTACTGTCTCAACCACAATGGATGGATCGATCACTACTGTGCATTGATTGTTTACCATGTAACATTGTTTAGATTTTGAGGTTTGGGAAGGTTGTGGCAAAGTTCCATATCTGGGTTTGAGCTAGTAATCTGGGCTGATGCTCTGTGCAGCATTGAGGGAAAGGTGTATGGTAAAGGTCCTTCAGATGAGACATAAAATTGAGGTTTGACTGGTTTAATTCTAGTGGTTGCAGGGGAACATTTAAAGGCCCCACGTCAGGGATTCCGCAAGGTGTCCTAGCCAACATTCCGACTATGTTTCTATATAACCAGGCACTATTTTAATGCATGGATTTCTTTTGTTACAAAATGTTGGAACAATTCAGAGCTGATTTTTAACCCAGCCTACCCAGCAGGAATGAGACGGATACGTGCTTAAAATGACCAATCCTCCCCCTCGCCTCACCCAGCGATCTCGGCCACCCCGGCGCGATTTTGGACTCACCCACCTGCGTTCTTGGACACCGGCTGCTCCCCACCCCCACCCGCTCCCCCATGATCTCAGACTCCCCCCTGAAATGTATTATCACATGGTTTGGTGAAGTTCGCACTGGCCTAAAAAGCAAACACATGGACTAACAACTCATCGGGTCTCTGTCCTTCATTTGTTCTACTCACGTATATTCCACCTCCCCCCACTCCTCCTCTCTCCATACTGCCCAGTCAATATTGGGGCCATAATATCTCTCCATCATACAAAAAAGAAAATATTGCAAAACCTAAATATAGCTCAGGGTTGAAAGAGTCGAAAGCTAATTGCCGTGAAGTCCGAAGCAATGTTCAGCCATGAACTCATTGAATGGCGGTGCAGGCTAGAAGGGCTGAATGGCCTGCTCCTGCACCTATTTTCTATGTTTCTATGTTTCTATGTTTCTAATAGCTCCTGGGAGCTCTCATTGGGACAGCTGAGTTGAATTTGTACGCAGCAAGTTTCAGGGGTATGTTGATGTGTGCTTACTTTCTGTAAAGCTTACTAACACTGCCCATGCTAGTCTTGATGCGTTTTTTTTTTGCAAATTAGTCTCGGCTCATTCCAATGAAGTAGCCAAGTTAAAAGAGAAACTGTGAATGGTAGAAATCTGAAATAAAAGTAGAAAATGGCGAAGATGCAGCCGGTCCCTCAGCATCTGAAAGGAGACAAGACATATGTTTCGCATTGAAAAGGAAAGATCACACCCTTCACAGGGCTGACCAAACAATGAGAGGAGGAGAGAACTACAGGCAAAGGTCTCGCTGCTCTTGTGTAAAAGCTTTAGCTGTTTAAAGTAGTTAAACAGCCTGCGGGTTTTTTGGGGAGCTTTGAGTACACTCTGTGCATGGAACAACATGCCTCAAGAAGTTAGAACTTTCCCCAGTGGCATTGGCCAAAAGAAACCTTTCCAAGTAGTCATGCAGTGATCGCATTCCATTTCTGTATTACTGCTGGATATGAGCCAAGGCTCACAAGCGCAGGAGGAGTCTCAGACATTTCAACCCAGCCTCTTGCTTTCATGTTTTCTCACCGACTTCTCACGCAATTTAAACTAAAAGTCAGTATAGTATTGGTGCTCTCGGTGCAGTATACCTGTTGTCCATCTGCTATTTCCTTCTATGGAGGGGAGTTTTCTTTCACCACTGCCAAGCTGTTGCACTCTAGGCACGGAACAAAGGCTAGTATGTGCATTGTGTGTGGTCGATCGCCACAGAACTGGCTGTAAATTGTGACATCTTCACATGTAACTACCTGGAAGCTCAGAATGCAACCTCTTCACACAGGCACACTCCAAGTTGATGTCGCTCTTCAAATCTGCCCACTCCCCACCCCACCCCTGTCATGTATCTCACATTACTGTATATAATTGTATCTTACCATGCTATACATGACTGTAACTGGATATGACCTGTAACAATAAGCATACCTTACCACCAGGGGTGGACTTGCAGGAGACACTCCATACCTGTCCCACTGTGGTATATAAAGAGAGGTCTCAGGCAAGTGCAGCACTGGAGAGCTGGAAATAAAGGTGCAGGTCCTGAGTGACCTTGACTTCAGCATGTGTCTCGTGTAAGTCAGTACATTAGAGTCAGGACTTAACAACTCCCACCCTCCTACTCTCATTGGTTGAGCCATTTGTAAATTGTGAACCAGTGCAGAGTCATTGGCAGGTAAGGGTGAGAGGGAGTAAACTGCAGAAAGCATCTAAGCTTCAATTGATGGGAGCAAAATAGCCTGATTGATGTGAAGAAAATTTGAGCATCTGCATGGAGATTCTGCTGGAAAAGCTTATGCTTGATACTCCTGGAAAATCTGGCCTTTATGCATTAATGCAAAGTCATCTTGCAAAAAAGATTAGAAAATATTTATTCTTCCATCACTCCCATTTTGTAATGCTTTTTCTCCTCTACCCTTTTGTCCCCTCTCAGTAGATGTCTTGTTTACTTCAGAGGTTGAGCAGTTGACCTCTACTTATCTTGCTCTGGAGCAGCAGTCATGATTCGCAAGCTTTTTTATTTGTACTAATTTTCTCCAGGCTTTGGTCACACTTCATTTCCTTGCCCAAGTGACCTGGGTTCACGTGTGAGCCTTGGCAGTATTTTCAGGCTATTCATCGGCAAAGGACTTCATTTCAGAGCCCAATCTGTCCTTGCCTAATGTTATCAACACACAATCTCAGCACGGTCACTAGATAGCAGTCAGAAAAGGGAACCACTTCTGCTTTTTCCCTTTCTAGCATGTGTGCAGTGAGGGTAATTGTACCACAGTTCTGGCTATATTCAGTAACTTGGCACAGACCAGGGATCAGGAATGCAACGGAAGGAGCGTGCGGCAAACCAGGCTCCCCACCTACCCTTTCCTTCAACCATTGTCTGCCCCACCTGTGACAGAGACTGTAATTCCTGCTTTTGTGTACGTAATAAACAGACTAACTGAAACAGGGGTAATGTGACTTAACTGTGTCCTTTATAGCAACTCTCAAAATGGTGTCCCAAAACCAGCATGTTTACAGCAGTGTCCAAACCAGGGATCACACTTGAGTCCTCCCTGACCAGTATGGCGCAGTCTCTTGCTGGATAAGCTTGGTGAGCTATCAGGAAAGCTTGCATGTATGCTACAGGTCAACCCTCCTTCCAGCTTTCACTTTGCTTGCCCAGAGGAATTGCCTTGTCCCTGTTCTGCTCCGATGTCTTAGCTGAGATTGAAACTAATTGTGCCATATCAGGCTGTGCTGGACAGCATTAGAGTACACTTATGTGTCCACCTTGTACGCATGCCCGACACGAGACTCCCCAAGCAGAACTCCTACACGGCCTCCAGGTGGGCAGAGGAATCATTTCAAGGACACCCACAAAGCCTCCTTGATAAAGTGCAATATCCCCACTGGTACCTGGGAATCCCTGGCCCAAGACCGCCCCAAATGGAGGAAGAGCATCCGGGGAGGGCGCTGAGCACCTCTAGTCTCGTCGCCGAGAGCATGCAGAAATCAAGCGGAAGGAGCGTGTGGCAAACCAGACTCCCCACCCACCCTTTCCTTCAACCACTGTCTGCCCCACCTGTGACAGAGACTGTAATTCCCGCTGTTGTGTACGTAATAAACAGGCTAACTGAAACAGGAGTAATGTGACTTAACTGTGTCCTTTATAGCAGCTCTCAAAATCGTGTCCCAAAACCAGCATGTTTACAACAGTCTCCTAATGCCTGTCTAGTGAGGGTCCGTGTAACAAGCAAATAGTATGAACACAACATGCACATTGGACTGTACAGCCACCTGTGAACTCACTATTACAGTGGAAGCAAGTCTTCCTCGATTTTGAGGGACTGCCTATGATGATGATACATATGCTGGCCACTGGAATGCTGTAGCCCCTTTTAAGAAGAGTAAAGTGATGCTGAATCATAGAGAATACAATCCTTGTGTCAGTTGTGACTCAGTGGGTAGCACACTCGCCTCTGAGTCGGAAGGTTGTGGGTTCAAGTCCCACGCACATAAAACTAGGCTGACATTCCAGTGCAGTGCTGCACTGTCAGAGATGCCGTCTTTCAGATGAGCTATTAAACTGAGGCCCCGTCTGCTCTCTCAGGACGTAAAAGATCCCATGGCACTATTTTGAAGAAGAGCAGAGGCGTTATCCCCAGTGCCCTGGCCAATATATATCCCTCAATCAACATAACAAAAACAGATTATTGTCACATTGCTGTTTTGGGGAGCTTGCTGTGCACAAATTAGCTGCCGTATTTCCCACATTACAACCGTAACCACACTCCAAAAGTACTTCGTTGGCTGTAAATTGCTTTGAGATGTTCGGTGCTCGTGAAAGACGCTATATAAATGCAAGTCTTTCTTACACTGTTCACTAAGTTTTTGATTAAAGCGCATGTGTGTGAAAACTGACCAACTTGCGATGTGAGACCTTAATCAACCACCTGTCTCTCAAACTATTGGGTTGTGGAACCCGGTGTCAGTCAGTAATGTCATACTCAGCATAATTTACACCCTTTGATTAGCTACATTTTCAAAGTGTCTTTGTTGTGTCTTATAAAGGATTACTTTTTTTGTTGCTTTATCTTAATGTGCAAGTCTGTTTACTGAATGCTGTCATTTCTTTGATTAGGGTGCAATTTTCCCCAGTGATTTGCACTGTTTTTTTGGAGCAGGCTGCTTTTTTTGGCCTAAGTTTTTAAAAAAAAACACAGATTCCCCCAATCAATTTGCACCAGCGTAACTCAGTTCCGATTTTTTAAAGTTACGTTTTATTTTTCAGCCAAAGTCGTTGTAACCTGCCACCCACGCCAATTCTGGCCATTTAGACAAGTTTGGCCAGCTGAGAGTTTCTCCAGTTCTTCTTCTTAGGCCAGCGTATGTGGCCTCTGCAGGAAAACCTTCTGGAGAGTTAAGGAAATGGGTGCAGGTATGGAAATGGGCGCAGGTTAGTGCAGCAGATGCCCGGACAGTAGCAGCAGGAGAAGTAAGAGAGGGGAGGGGGCGGGATGCCTTTTGGGTGTAGTTAGGTGCGGGCACTGGGAGAGGGGAGGCCATTTGGCCTGGGATAGGGGCGGTGGAGTGGACCGGGTGGCCACTCGGGACCAGGGTCGGGCGGGGGAGTGGACCGGGAGACCACTCCGCCTGGGATAGCGGCAGGGGAGGCCACTCTGCCTCGGATAGGGGTGGGGTAGTGGACCGGAAGGCAACTGGGCCAGGGTCGGGTGGGGGAGTGGACTGGGAGGCTACTCGGGGCCAGGGTTGGGTGGGGCAGCGGACCGGGAGGCCACTTGGCCTGGGCTAGGGGCGGGAGAACGAACTGGGAGGCCATTCGGGGCCAGGTTCGGGCTGGGGAGCAGACCGGCAAGCTCTTCGGCCAGGGCTAGGGGAGTGGGACCGGGACCGGCAAGGCACTCGAGGTTCGGAGCGGGCGGGGGAAGCAGATCGGCATCGGGAGGGTGGGGGGAGGGGGACTTTAATAATTGGAGGTAAGTTGCTGCAATGTATTTTAATGTGTTGCGAGCTGGCTGTATGTTTCACTTTGCAACCTCAGCCCGCATTGTGTCCCTAGTTATCATGGCAACCCGATCTTTTTGCCGCAGATCAAGGCTCCACCCCCAAAACTAAAGGACAGGTTAGGCTGCGCCAAAATGAAGAAATCTAACGGGGAATCTTGGAACATTTTTTTTGGGCGTACTTAGGGCCCCCAAAAAACAGGCGCAATTCTTCAAGTACGCCAAAAAAAAGCTTTGGGGAAAATTGAGCCCCAAGTTTCTGTTTCCCAGAAATGAAAATAGCTATCTGAGACCAGATAAAACTTTGCTGCTGAATTTATCAGTAATGGATTAGAAAGGAAAGGAAATGTTTGCATTAGTCGCAGTCATAGTGAAACAAATAGACGTCTGTCCCTGTGTTAGTTGTGGTTTTATGACTGGCATTTCCAGGTTTTGCACAAAGTAGTATTGACTTGGTGTGACAGATGAGTAAGCTCGTGCTGCGGTGGTTTGACTGGGGATCGGAACAGTCGTCTCAAAGCGCTGTGCTTCTGTGCCCATTGTGTACAATAGTAAACCTGTCTCTCTCAACGTCACAGAGTGCAACAAATTTAATTCGCCAGGTTAGTGTCTCTAATATAGTTATTTGCTTTTATATTCTCAGTTCTGTTCCTGTGACCTGCCTTTACTTCTTACCTGGCATTATGCTTCCTTTTTTAAATAGTTATCTGTTCTGTCCTAAAAATGTTTTCCAGGCCCTGTTCCAAAATTCAGGTTTTTACACAACTATTATTGTTACATAAAAACAAAGGTCAGGTAGCATCTGTGGAGAGAAACAAGAGTTAACGTTTCTGGAGTGTTTCTCTCCATGGATGCTGCTTGAGCCGCTGAGATATCCAGTCTTTTCTGTTTTTATTCCAGATTCCAACATCCGCAGTATTTTGCTTTTGTGTTATTTTTACAATAGTTCGTGTAAGTGGAACTCCACAATCTGGAAACTACTTTTCTGTAATCTCGTCTTGCTCGAGTTGCATGACCTGAAGATTTTCAGTTAATTTGTAGAAGACTGATTATTGATCTACTTGGATATAACCCACTATGCTGTCACACTCTCTTCAGATTGGTGGATATTGAACTGTGTCCAGTTTTCCAGACTATACTGTTAATCTACTTATTTGTAATTAAACAGAAGCACATTTAGTAAATACGATGTAACTGCAATGAGCAAAGTCCATAAGACAGGAAAGATCCTTTGTAGTAAACGTCATTAGATATAAAAAGCAAGGTTTTGATGTTTATTGGAAAATGTTTCCATCTTTTATCATTTTCAGTGTCTTTTTTTTAATCCTGTTTTGTCGTTCAATTAGGGAACCAATGTGAGTTTCTGTGTATGAACTTGAACCTTCTTTCTGAAGTAGGGAATGCAGCACAACTTTTTTTATGAATTGGCTGCAGGAATCGCAGAACTGCTGAGTTGAAATAAATACCCTCTTTAAACTTTTCAATCTTTTTAAGCCAGGTTGTTCGGTGAGCAGCAGTTCGGGAGTTGCAACCTGCTGGCATAATGACAGGAGACCAGTACTACCTGTGATTGGTCAGTTGACTTAAGGTTTTGGGCATCATTTATGACTAGAATCTGATATTAGGTATAAAAAAAGACTTACATTTATATAGCGCCTTTCACGACCACCGGATATCTCAGTGCTTTACAGCCAATGAAGTACTTTTGGATTGTACTCACTGTTGTAATGTAGGAAACATAGCATATTTGCGCACAAGCAATCTCTCTCAAACAGCAATGTGATAATGACTGGATAATCGGGGGCCAAAATTGCTGTGTTCTGCGTTTCCTGGGGGTGCTAACGGGGCGGAAACTGTTTTGGCGTGGGGCGCGGGGGGGGGGGGGGGGCGGGGGCTACCAGCTTCCGCAAAATTCCGCGGGAATTAGTGGAGTAAGCCATTCAGCCACTCGAGCATGTTCTGCCATTCAATTAGATCATGGCTGATCTGTATCTTAACTCCATCTACCAGAACCTTTAGTGCAAAGATGGAGCTTGACATAAATTACATGACTCAATCGGGGGGAAGCTACCTTTATGACTGTTAAGATACAAAACTCAATTCACAAATTTCTAGACATAAACGACGGACACGTATCTGGTTTAGAATGACAAATAACAGGAAATAGCTATGAATTGTACTGATAGAGCCCTGAGCAATTTAAGCCAAACTGATCTAGATTTAAAGGACATTGGGCTGGAAAATTAGGTTGACGGTTTTTTGAGGCGTAAATGTCGGGTGCTGGATAAATTTAGCGCCGGGAATGGTTTGCGTCGGCAGCCAAAAAATTCAGCAGCCGCACCCTGAGAGTGGAGCAGAGTGCTAAGGGAAGTGCTCCACACATCTTTGGGTGCTAGGCCAGGTGAGCAGCTGAATATCTGGAGCGAAAGAGCTGCTGGCTTCGTAGCGCCTGAAGAGTGGCCTCCCTGCAAAAAAAAATTGGAACAAAAAACATTCCCTATATATTACTCGCCCCAAATAAAGTTAAATCGCAAAAAAGGAAAACCAAATCAATCACGCTTACCTCATGCCATCATTTCTTCCCTCCCCACCGCCGGGACAGCTCTGCACACCAGCTTACTCTGGCAGTGTCGCTATGGGGTGCTACACATTCAACCCAAAACACATTTTGAAAGCGGGTCGATACCGGGGCTGTTGTACACCGGCACGGCACTCCCCGGGCGGTATACCTCTGAACCGCCAGTACCGACACACTGAAATTTCCGGCGCTCGTAGCTGCCAACTCTTTAACACCCCTGCTCCGACCCTTGTGAGGGGCAGTATCCCAGCGAATCTCCAGCCCATTGTCTATCCCTTTGGGCAACATTCCATGCTGTTATGCAGTTTATGATCATATTTTTGTGTGCATTTGTAGCTCCCTTCAAATAGAGCATTTATATTCATATTAGACAATTGGAAAATGAGAAGAAAGGCTGCTGTTTCTGAAATTGTCACCTGTTTTCCAATCTGTAAAGTTCCATGAACAAACAATTGAACTCCGATTCACCTCCGCTTATGTTTGCCTAACTATTGGACTTTGTAACCTTTTAGCACTTACAATAAAAGGGACAAAAACTAGTCTGACCTGAGGGTCCACATCAAGAAGGCACAACAATTCCAACATGTACTCTTGAAGCGCCACATCATCATCATAGGCAGTCCCTCGGAATCGAGGAGGACTTGCTTCCACTCCCAAAGTGAGTTCTTTGATGGCTGAACAGTCCGATACGAGAGCCACAGACCCTGTTACAGGTGGGACAGACATTCGTTGAGGGAAGGTGTCGGTGGGGCTGGTTTGCCGCGCGCTCCTTCCGCTGCCTGCGCCTGGCCTCTTCACGCTCTTTGCGTTGAGACTCAAAGAGCTCGACACCCTCCCGGATGGACTTTCTCCACCTCGGGCGGCCTGTGGCCAGGGTCTCCCAGGTGGCGGTGGTGATGTCACACTTTACCAGCGAGACTTTGAGGGTGTCCTTATAACGTTTCCGCTGTCTTCCTTTGGCTTGTTTACCATGAAGCGCCACATACCTACGTTTTAGCAGCAGAATAATATATTGTGCATTACATGGAATAATGCCCCTGTTATTATAAAATAGTACCGCCTCTAGTTTAGTGGCATATATCAATCTAACATCCAACATGTGGTTAATATGCATCCAAATGTTAAAAGTATTTTTTTTTAAAGAACAGAAGCCAGTCAGTTCTTGCTGTGTTATTTTTGTGACCAACAGGAAATAAATGGCTTAGTTATTTATAAGGAACCAAGAATCTACAGAAACCGCCCTTGGTAATTAGCTGTCACTGACTTCAGGATGTGCCAATTTACAACACTTCTTCACTAGGAGTATCAGTACTGGTGTTAAAGGGTCAGTTCAGACTAGCTCTGTCTTATAGCAACTAAACATCACAACTGCTCCAGACCCCAGATTACCCACAGGAGGCCAGCTAGCGTAATAAAGATTAATATAAATGAGCAGGAATAACCTATTCTTCTAGTCTTTGAGGCAGAATCCCGTCAGATCTTCAGATGAATAGTTGGCCTGGCCTATTTTTCTTGCAATGGAGATTCTGACTGATTTCTGGGGCATATGCAGCTATCTCTTAAACTTGGAGGATACCATTGTCATATTTCTGTCGAAACTGAATGCTCTCCTCTAGATATTGTTAATTTGTAGCAAATGTAGGTAGAATTTTGAACTTTTTAATTAACTAGTCAAGTCTCTTGGATATATATTTTCCACTAGATTCAGCAACCTCTAGAATGTATCTAAAATGTAAGGTGTGTACAGGAACCACCATGCTATTCAACTGCCTGATAAGAGTCTTTATTAAAATATGTCTCTGAGTTGTTGGTGTGCAATATCTTATATTTTGTATAGGCAGTGCTGCATTTCTGAAACTTGCATTGTGTTTATTGTCTGAGCTTTACACATGGACAAATGTAGTAAGCTTTTTGGATTGTACTGTCTCTTTGGGAAACTGACTTGGCGTGACTCCTGAAATCTTCAGACTTTACCACAAAGGGAAAGCCCACAGGACACCATTTCTTTGTTCAGAATACATAAAAGGACTTGGGCCTCTTTTTGGAGTTCTCTACCTGGCACCATTTGCTGCTTTGTGCGTTTTTGAGACTCTGTTTTGGAAGGAACATTTGCCAAGGCCCATTCCACATTCTGTAAAAAAAAAAGATGACTAATATTAGAAGTAAGTAGCAAAATTGGGACCACTTAGGACAGTTTTTTCTAAACTACTCAGTGCAGTCATTTCCTCTTGTAGGGACAAATCATCTGATACAAGAGATTTGCCTTCATTGCCTGAGTTCAAATCCCACCACGTCAGCTGGGGAATTTAAATTTGCTTAATTAAATAAATTTGGAATTAAAAAGCTAGTGTCTGTAATGGTGACCATGAAACTACCGGATTGTCAGGAAAAACCCAACTGGTTCACTCATGTTCTTTAGGGAAGGAAATCTGCTGTCCTTGCCCAGTCTGGCCGATATGTGACTCAAGAGCCACACCAATTGGTTGACTCTTAACTGCCCTCTGAAATGGCCTAGCAAGCCACTCAGTTGTACCAAACTGCTATAACAAAGTCAGCACTTTGGGAGTACCTTCACCACATGGACTGCAGCGGTTCAAGAAGGCGGCTCACCACTACCTCCTCAAGGGCAATTGGGGATGGGCAATAAATGATGGCCTTGCCAGCGACGCCCATATCCCATGAATGAATAAATAAAACAACAAAAAATGCACTTTAATATTACAGGTACATGTTTTGGTCAAGGTGCATTTACAACTTGTCAACTCTGCTTATGTTGCACTACTTAAGGTCAAATGTACTGGTGCAGTGGAACACTTGGTGAGGGAGGGGGCGGGGGGGGGGCCGGGTACAGCTTCAGGATTCTGTCTGCACACTAGCATTGCAAGGATTTTACCTCTTAGTGCTACGTAGCCTGGGGAAGAGAACCTTGAGGTTTTATAAAGCGGGGGGGTGGGGGGGGAAGGCGGCAGCAAAATGTGTTTGGGTTATAATTGTTTCTGGGTGATCCAAGACCTTTCACACTTTTGCAAACTCTTTCCATCCCAATACAGTCCTTCTCAATACTATTCCACACTTCTGGTGGTGTCCTTTAGAAGCAGATTAACTGAAGCAGGCCCAGTGTTACAGCTGAATGTCCTGGCAGCTATGGATTTGCCAGATTGTATTGCACATGCGTGATATTTTACATTAGGAGCTTGAACTTTTCCTCTGTGTGTGTGTGTGTGTGTGTGTGTGTGTGTGTGTGTGTGTACACAGTAGCATAAATCATCTTGTGTATTTTCTACTCGTTTTATTCTACTTGTGTTTTCTTTGGATGAAATCACTTTTGCTGTAGGGTTGCAGCTGAGGGGAGGGAGATTATTTCTAAATGATATGTTTTGATTGCTTAATAACCATGATGCATCCTTGTCAGGATAAAGAAGGAGGCACAATACTGCACAAAGTAAATAATGAATCATGCAAACATACATCAGTTATTACCATTCAATTCAGTCAGCCCCATAAAGAGAGTGATAAAAGATTGAAACAGACACTATGTGGAAAATCTGACGTGACAGAAGATAGAGGCAGACATTGGCAAAACCTCAGCATTAGTGTAGAGGTTTTGACCAACAGTTGTACAACCACCAGAACACATTTTTCAACCAGGACAGCTCATGATGACCCAAGGAACATTAAAAAAAATATTCGTTCATGGAATGTGGGCATTGCTGGCAAGGCCAGCATTTATTGCCCATCCATAATTGCCCTTGAGGTGGTGGTGAGCCACCTTCTTGAACCGCTGCAGTCCGTGTGGTGAAGGTACTTCCACAGTGTTAGGGAGGGAGTTCCAGCATTGTGACCCAGTGACCAAGAAGGAATAGCGATATACTTCCAAGTCAGGATGATGTGTGACTTGGAGGGGAACATGGAGATAGTGTTCCCATGCACCTGTTGTCCTTGTCCTTCTAGGTGGTATAAGTCGCTGGTTTGGGAGGTACTGCCGAAGAAGTCTTGACAAGTTTCTGCAGTGCATCTTGTAGATGCACATTGCAGCCACGGTATACCGGTGGTGGAGGGAGTGAATGTTTAAGGTGGTGGATGGGGTGCCAATCGAGCGGGCTGCTTTGTCCAGGATGATGTCTAGCTTCTTGTGTTGTTGGAGCTGCACTCGTCCAGGCAAGTGGAGAGTCAGGAGGTGAGACACTCGCCGCAGAATACCCAGCCTCTGACCTGCTCTTGTTGCCACAGTATTTATGTGGCTGGTCCAGTTGAATTTCTAGTCAATGGTGACCCCAATGATGTTGATGGTGGGGGATTCGGTGATGGTGATGCCTTCGAATGTCAAGGGATGTTGGTTAGACTCTCGCTTGTTGGAGATAGTCATTATCTGGCACTTGTGTGGTGCAAGTGTTACTTGCCACTTATCAGCCCGTGCCTGAATGTCATGCGGCATGTGGGCATGGACTGCTTCATTATCTGAGGAGTTGCGAATGGCACTGAACACTGCAGTCATCAGTGAACATCCCCTCTTCTGATGGAGGGAAGGTCATTGATGAAGCAGCCGAAGATGGTTGGGCCTAGGACACTGGCCTGAGGAACTTGTGCAGCGATGTCCTGGGGCTGTGATGATTGACCTCCAACCACCATAACCATCTTCCTTTGTACTAGGTATGACACCAGTCAATGGAGAGTTTGCCTCGATTCCCATTGACTTCAATTTTATTAGGGTTCCTTGATGCGCCACACGGTCAAATGCTGCCTTGATGTCAAGGGCAGTCACTCTTGCCTCACCTCTGGAATTCAGCTCTTCTGTCCATGTTTGGACCAAGGCTGTAATGAGTTCTGGAGCCGAGTGGTCCTAGCGGGAACTAAGCTGGGCATCAGTGAGCAAGTTATTGGTGAGTAAGTGCCACTAGATAGCATTGTTGACAACGCCTTCCATCACTTTGCTGATGATTGAGAGTAGACTGATGGGGTGGAGTGAGTGGATGATTGTGTCAACACTCTTCTCAATCTTCCTGCAATGCTCCATCTCACTCTCAACAAGCTCCCAGCTGGAGTTGAACTAAAATATAGAACCCGTTCAACCATTGCCATCTCCAGGCTAGATCTAAGGTCGTCCCATCCTTTGTCATCAAAGTACAATATGCGGAGGCCGATTGTGTCTGCGCACGTTCAGAGGCCGAACTTCAAGCCATTGTCAACATCTTCACCGAGGCATACGAAAGCATAGGCCTTGCACTAAACATCCGTAAGACAAAGGTCCTCCACCAACCTGACCCTGCCACACCGCACTGCCCTCCAGCCCCCTCCCGATCATCAAAATCCATGGTGTGGCCTTTGACAACGTGGACCATTTTCCATACCTCGGGAGCCTACTATCAGCAAGGGCAGACATTGACGACGAGGTCCAGCACCGCTCCAGATGTCAGCGCAGCCTTCGATTGCCTGAGGAAGAGAGTGTTTGAAGACTAGGACCTCAAATCTGGCACCAAGCTTATGGTCTACAGGGCAGCAGTGATACCCGCCCTCCTATATGGCTCCGAGATGCAGACCATATACAGTAGATGCCTCAAAGCGCTGGAGAAGTACCGCCAGTGGTGCCTCCGCAAGATCCTGCAAATCCACTGGGAGGATAGACGTACCAACGTCTGTGTTCTCGATCAGGCCAACATCCTCCTCATTGAAGCACTGATCATACTCATCCAGCTCCATTGAGCAGGCCATGTTGTCTGCCTGCCAAACACGAGACTCCCAAGTGCTCTCCTCGGAACTCTTACACGGCAAGCGAGCCCCAAGTGGGCAGAGGAAATGTTTCAAGGACACCCTTAAAGCCTCCTTGCAATATCCCCACCGGCACCTGGGAATCCCTGTCCTAAGACCGCCCTAAGTGGACAAAGAGCATCTGGGAGGGTGCTGAGCACCTATGGTCTCGTCGCCGCGAGCATGCAGAAACCAAGCGCAGACAACGGAAGGAGCGTGCGGCAAACCAGACTCCCCACCCACCCTTTCCTTCAACCACTGTCTGTCCCACCTGTGACAGAGACTGTAGTTCCCATATTGCACTGTACAGTCACCTGAGATCTCACTTTTGGAGTGAAAGCAAGTCTTCCTCGATTTCGAGGGACTGATGGTGATGATGGGGTGGTAATTGGTTGGATTGAATTTGTCCTGATTTTTGTGGACAGGACATACCTGGGCAGTTTTCTACATTGTCGGATAGATGCCAGGGTTGTAGCTGTACTGGGGCTAGAGACGCGGCTAGTTCTGGAGCACAAGTCTTCATCCCGTGCTGTTGTGTAGGCCAATAAGCTTTGTTGTATCCAGTGTGCTTAGACATTTCTTGATATAACATGGATTGAATCGAATTGGCTGAACATGCCTCAACATTTCAGACAGTAGCCGACAGTACTACCAGAGCACCATGGGGTCATCCTGGTGTGTTCTTCAGCATTGGATGGACACAGTCAGCGATGCAATCCCCAGACGGGCCATTATCAGTGGTTCTCTAGTAGCTTGGGAATAATGACTTGTAGTGAACCACAGTTCCTGCTATAGGCGTTGGCCTTGGCTAAGTGGTTGCACTCTTGCTCTGAGTCAGACTGTCGTGGTTTCTAGCCCCACTCGCTCCAGAGACTTGCGTACATAACCTAGATGATGTATCAGTGCAGCAGATAAACAGAGGCTCTATCCGCTCTCTCGGTTAGATGTAAAAGATCCCATGGCACTATTCGAAGAGCAGCAGAGGCATTCTCCTGGTGTCCTGACTAATATCCCTCAACCACAGATTATCTGGTCCTATTTTTTTCTTTGTTGTTTGTGGCACCTTGATGGGCTCAAATTGTCTGCCGCATTTCCCTACTTTACAGTATCTGCACTTCAAAAGTACTTTATTGGCTGTTAAGGACTGTGGGGTGACATGTGGTATTAGGTGGACAGGTATACATAGAAACATAGAAAATAGATGCAGGAGTAGGCCATTCGGCCCTTCGAGCCTGCACCACCATTCAATATGATCATGGCTGATCATGCAACTTTAGTACCCCATTCCTGCTTTCTCTCCATACCCCTTGATCCCTTTAACCGTAAGGGCCACATCGAACTTCCTTTTGAATATATCTAACGAACTGGCTTCAACAACTTTCTGTGGTAGAGAATTCCACAGTTTCACAATTCTCCGAGTGAAGAAGTTTCTCCTCATCTCGGTCCTAAATGGCTTACCCCTTATCCTTAGACTGTCACCCCTGGTTCTGGACTTCCCCAACATCGGGAATATTCTTCCTGCATCTAACCTGTCCATTCCCGTCAGAATTTTATGTTTCTATGAGATCCCTTCTCATTATTCTAAATTCCAGTGAGTAGAAACCTAGTCGATCCAGTCTCTCATATGTCATTCCTGCCATCCCGGGAATCAGTCTGGTGAACCTTCGCTGCACTCCCTCAATAGCAAGAATGTCCTTCCTCAGATTAGGAGACCAAAACTATACACAATATTCAAGGTGTGGCCTCACCAAGGCCCTGTACAACTGCAGTAAGACCTCCCTGCTCCTATACTCAAATCCTCTCGTTATGAAGGCCAACATGCCATTGCCGCCTTCACCGCCTGTTGTATTTAAAAACAGAAAATATTGCAAATACTCATCAGGTCAGGCATCATCTGTGGAGAGAGAAACAGTTAATATTTAAGTGTATTTTGCTTTCGTTTGGTACAATATTTATTGACTGATGTTGGGTCAGATTGTAAAGCTAAATAGGTTATTCGTTTCGAGATGTTTTCATAGGCAGTCCCTCGGAATCGAGGAAGACTTGCTTCCACTCCCAAAATGAGTTCTTTGATGGCGGAACAGTCCGATGCGAGAGCCACAGACCCTGTTACAGGTGAGACAGACATTTGTCGGGGGAAGGGGTCGGTAGGGCTGGTTTGCCGTGCGCTCCTTCCGCTGCCTGCGCTTGGCCTCCATGCTCTTTGCGTTGGGACTCGAAGAGCTCAACGCCCTCCCGGATGTACTTTCTCCGCCTCAGGCGGTCTATGGCCAGGGGCTCCCAGGTGTCAGTGGCGATGTCGCACTTTACCAGGGAGGCTTTGAGGGTGCCTTTATAATGTTTCCGCTGTCCTCCTTTAGTTCGTTTACCACGAAGGAGTTCCACATAAAGCATTTGCTTAGGGAGTCTTGTATCTGGCATGCGAACGATGTGGCCTGCCCAGCGAAGCTGATCAAGTGTGGTCAGTGCTTCAATACTGGGGATGTTAGCCTGGTCGAGGATACTGATGTTGGTGTGCTTGTCCTCCCAGGGGATTTGCAGGATCTTGCGGAGACATCGTTGGTGATATATCTCCAGCGACTTGAGGTGCCTTCTATACAACGTCCATGCCTCAGATCCATACAGGAGGGTGGGTATTACTAAAGCCCTGTTAATAGATTTGAGGGCCAGGTCTTCAAACACTCTTTTCCTCAGATGGCCGAAAGCTGCACTGGCGCACTGGAAACGATGTTGAATCTCCGCATCAATGTCCACCTTTGTTAAGAGGCTCCCGAGATATGGGAAATGGTCCATGTTGTCCAGGGCCGCGCTGTGGATCTTGATGATTGGAGGGCAGCGCTGAGTGGCGGTGACAGGCTGGTGGAGGACCTTTGTCTTACGGATGTTAAGTGTAAGGTCCATGCTTTCATATGCCTTAGTGAATACATTGACTATATCCTGTCGTTCAGCCTCTGAATGTGCGCAGACGCAGGCGTCGTCCACATACTGCAGCTCAACAACAAAAGTTGAGGTGATCTTGGATCTGGCCTGGAGGCGGCGTAGGTTAAACAGCTTCCCACTGGTTCTGTAGTTTAGTTCCACTCCAGCGGGGAGCTTGTTGATTGTGAGGTGGAGCATGGCAGCGAGGAAGATTGAGAAGAGGGTTGGGGTGATGACGGCAGCCCTATTTGACACCGATCCGGACGTGGATTGGGTCTGTAATGGATCCGTTGGTAAGGATCACGGCCTGCATGTCATCATGAAGCAGGCAAAGGATGTTGACAAACTTTTGGGGGCATCCGAAACTGAGGAGGACGCTCCATAGACCCTCACGATTGACCGTGTCAAAGGCCTTTGTAAGATGGAAAAAGGCCATGTATAAGGGCTGGCGCTGCTCCCTGCATTTTTCCTGCAACTGTCGCGCTGCAAAGATCATGTCTGTTGTGCCCCGTAGGGGACGAAATCCGCATTGTGATTCCGGGAGGAGCTCCTCGGAAGAAGACGATTGAGGAGAACTCTGGCGACAACTTTCCCAGTGGCTGATAACCGAGAGATTCCCCTGTAGTTGTCGCAGTTGGACTTGTCCCCTTTTTAAAAAATTGGTCACAATCTCTGAGATCTCTCGGCATGCTCTCCTCTCTCCAGATGAGTATGGCGAGAAAGCAAGAATGGGGTACTGAAGTTGCATGTTCAGCCATGAACTCATTGAATGGCGGTGCAGGCTAGAAGGGCCGAATGGCCTACTCCTGCACCTATTTTCTATGTTTCTATGTATCTGCGCCAACAGCGCCTCTCCACCATACTTTAGTGCCTCAGCAGGGATTCCAACCACACCCGTAGCCTTGTTATTCTTGAGCTGTTTTATGGCTTTGCCGACCTCGTGCAACGTTGGAGTTTCACTGAGGTGGTGGTGGGTCGTGTGCTGCGGGATGGAGTTGAGAACACTCGAGCCAAAGGCAGAGTCTCGTTTGAGGAGACCTTCAAAGTGCTCCTTCCATCGGGCCCTGACAGCCTCGGTGTCCTTGATGAGTGTTTCCCCGTTCTTGGCCAGGAGTGGGGTGGGGCCTTGGGAGTTTGGACCGTAGGTGGCCTTGATTGCAGCGAAGAATCCTCTCGTAGCGTGGCTGTCGGCCAGTTGTTGTATCTCCTGTGCTTTCTCCATCCACCACCTGTTTTTTACGTCCCGGGTATTTTGTTGGACCTGAGCCTTGAGCCGCCTGTAATGTTGTTTTGCAGCTCCCGAGTTGGGTTGTTGCTTGAGGCTCAGAAATGCTCTGCGCTTGCGATCTATTAGTTCTTCGATCTCCTGATCATTTTCATCAAACCAGTCCTGATATTTTCTGGTTGAGTGACCAAGTGTCTCTTCACAGGCACTGGTTATAGAGGCCTGGAGGGCAGACCAAACGCTATGGACATTCAGCATCTCAGGGTCATCAAGGCACGCCAGATTAGCAGTGAGGCGCTGGCTGTATAGGGCTCTCTTAGCTGGGTCTCTAAATGCCCCGGCATTAACTTTTTTGCGGAACTGCTTCTGCTGTCCCCTCTGCTTTGGAGAAATGTTAATGTTGATGATGGATCCTGTCATGGCACGGGTGATGCGCACATCCTTGCGATCCCTGACTCGGATGATGACATAGTCAAGCAGGTGCCAGTGGTTGGCGTGGGGGTGTTGCCACGATGCCTTGTTCCGAGATGTTCTGATACCCAGATGTGTAAACTGTAGTTTCATGTACTGCGCTATTTCATGTGATTGTGGCCCCTCTGTTGGGTTAAACAGGAAACTGCCAAACTGAAAAGCACCCATTCCTTTCCTTGCCTCTGGGCATTGAGCTGCTGTCCTTCGGCAGTAAGGAGTGGGTGCTGTGGTGTTGTCTTCACAATCAAACACATTTCCTAATTGTGCCATCAGCATGCTCTGCTTAGACTAAAATAATCCTAAAAATTAATTGAACTAGACCAAAAACATATTCGTGTTTTGTGGGTAGGGAGGGGTTAATGATCGTGCTTTAAGGTGCGGGCACTTGAACAATATGGCTGTAATTATTTTTTAAAGGCTGTATTTAAAATGTTCGGTTTATTGTCTTATTGTTTCTTTCCTCCGATAACTCTATTCAGTGTTCAAGTTCACCGGGATCCTCATAAATATTTAAATAAAGAGAATGGTGTCAGGGAGGTACCTTGTATCACTCAGTGGAGTTTGAAACAGTGTATTTAAAAGAATAATTTATTTTTGATTATAAACCACCAATATAAATCTATATGATCAAATAATGCAACTGTCTGTTTCAGTATTTACATTGTAATCTGATTGGTGCCACTAGTGTTGCAATGTGGACAGATCACACACATTTTCCACATTTTCCCAATGTTTTCCACATCTGTTGGAGATAGCCATTGTAGGCTGCAGGAGATAACTGGAAAGATTTTGTGCTCTGGGAGTAGGCTGGGACTGATATTTACTTTAGAGCTTTTGATAGGAGATATGTGTATGAAGCAATGTGGTCACGATAGATATTACTTTTAACAAAAACAGATATCTAGATGGGAAAAGTAGGGGCCAAACAAGAATGCATGAACGTTTGAATATTGAATGAGAGTAAAAATAAATCCTGGAGACTGAAATGTGCTATTCTTCTGTAAACGTCTTCTGGAATCTTGTCGGTATTTCCTGCAAAGGTTTTTTCATGTTGTACAGTTAATATCAAAGGTAACATGAGTTGAGATTTTAAGATACATGGTTGAGGTTATAACTATCAGGAAATACTGACCAGGCTAGGGCTCTTTTCCCTAGAATAGAGAAGACTGAGGGTGACCTAATTGAGGTCTTTTAAACTATGAAAGGTGCTTAGAATGTGGTTTATTACCATATGGACTACTTGAGGCAAATAGCATAGATGCATTTAAGGGGAACCTAGATAAATACATGAAGGAGAAAGAAACAGAAAGGCTTGTGTAGAGCATAGACCAGTTGGGCCAAATAGCCTGTTTCTGTGTTGTAATTCTATGATGGTAAAGAGCCTTTTTGACGCTAACCAGGAGGAGGTTGTGTACACTGAGCAGTACATTTGTCAAAACTATCATTCATGAATAAAGACTTGGAATGCTGCCATGGTTGTATTATGCGCACATATATTTCGAACGGATGGTTCTTTTTAACCGCTGTACCTACCCTGGTGCCTCTCTGATATTCTTAAACTTACCCTGGTACTCTGGTGAGGTACCATGTGAAGGCCAGGGATGTCAGTGATGCTTGGCTGCTATGGTATAAGGGACAAATGTGGCCCTTATCTCAGGGTTTCTGCATCCTGGGATAACTCGTAAGCAGCCTATATCGCCATTGCATGTGTGAGGGAAGCCTAGTCCTGCATCTGAGGGATTGGCTAGAAAAGGACATGAGGTGTCCTCGAGAAGAGAGGATGGCCTCATGATGGTGGACCCTGGCCACACCACTAGAGCTGGGTCCTGGATCAGAATACCCATTAATCAGCAGGAGGGCTAACCTAACAGTATCAGTTTGATCTGGAGAGATGGTACCCCAAAGATGCCATTATTCTCTAAAAGTGGTCCCCCAAGGCCTGGTCAGTGATCAAAGAATCCATGTTGGATGCACTAACTGGTTTGGAGGCCTCTTTGTCAGGAGGGGGTCGGATGCAAATGTTCCTGGTAGCACTTTATTGTATCAGATCCTCCGATATTAACACTGATGATGATGTTGACCTCTGCCATCTCAATCAGATCCTGCAAGAAGGTCCTAAGTACTGTCATGTGAGTGCAGTGCTCACCCAGCTTCCATTTGACAGCAGGACCCCAGAGATCTGAGTCCTCAGGTTTGAGAGCTAGAGGAAATCTGCTACAGAGCCTCTGCCTTCCCCCCACCGCCGTTGGAACCTCCGACTCTAATGGCAGTGTTGGAGTGACCGATGAAGAGGTGCCACTCATAAAGAGACTGCAAGTGGGGGCAGGGAGCTTACCATACCTGCTCTGATGAGGTCATTAAACTTCCTCCTGCAAAGCAGTCCTGAGGCCAAATGCGTGGCACTCACTACCACAGCCACGTCCTGCCATGTGCTTGGCAGGTCTCAGGCTCCCGACCCTAAAAAGGCCTGTCTATCCAGCCTCATAACTCGGTTAGGAGGACATCCAGGGCCACCTCCATGAAGTTTGCTGCTTGTTTGTTTGATCTGGCTCTGGTTTCGTGCTTTTTTATTTGTCCTGCTGCGGTGCCAGCCTCTCCTCAAGGTATGCCTCCCCGGCCCCCCCCCCCCCACAACCAACTTTTAGGTCTTATTTGGAGTTGTATTCACCTCCAGTATTTCTGAGCCAGGTACATATATGCAGCCTACATGCCTCTACATTTTTAAGCTAGCTGCTCCTGCAGTTTATGGTAGGATCAGCGCTATGACCTCATGGCAGATAAAGTGCCGGCCACCTCAGTTTTGATGGTGCTGTTGGAATTCGGGCCCAGAATGTTTTCTTCACTTGACACAGGGTGAAGCTCTGCTTTCATCTCATTTGACTCTGTTCCCTTTCTACCATTTTAGTTTGAAGGGACCATTCCTAATAGTGGTGCCTTTCTCTTGATGATGATACTTGTATGTAATTTGTCCTGGTGATGTTGGCTCTGCCCAGAATCGATGTTGCAATCAGCCACGGGGTTCCTGGAAAGAGACAGAAAAACTAAGATGTCCTTTCCTATCTCTATTCAGTGATTGGGCGTGGCTGTGATATCCCTTAGTGAAATACGTTTCCAATATCTAGGCTCAGACATACATGGGTGAGATTACAGAGAATGCCTGGGCTTTCTATAACCACCCCCAGCATGAATAACTTTGGGAAGAAGGGAGAAAGTTGAAAGGAAAAGAAAATGGAGCCTTGATTATCTTTACAGGTGAAGTTCATCAAAATAGATTACACAATGGGAGTGTATTTCCTTATGAGCAAGAGCCTATTGTGACGGATCTAATTGCATCCAGTTATAATCCTGCCGGGCCTTTTTGCAGCATACAGATGAAATATTGGTAAGCCCACTGCATTTCCCAGCCTGTGTCACACATTCAAGCTGTGTTTAGCCTCATTTGTGAAGAGTTTTCTCAGTTTTCAAAGAGACTATTACACCAAGTGCTCTTTGTGAAGTGTTCATTCTTGCAGAGAAGAAATAATTGACCTTGACCGTGTTGCCATGCTTTTTATTGGCCAGTCTCAGCAAAGCATTGACTGCGACCACGGATATCCCTGCAAACTGGTTCACTGCTTTGGCACTTGTGAAAGGAGCTGCTTGAAAACAAGTAGCTAAATGGAAGGAATTGTCAAATATTGAGACTATCAAAAAGTACTATGCCACAAATTCACTCGTGTTAAACAAGTAGCTGGTTATGTGCAAACCTTTTACCTAGTTATTCTCTGTTAGTGCAAGCTTCTGCTACAGAAATAATATAAGTATTGGTAAGTAGTGTTTCATCTGAATGTTCAAAACAACTTTCGTGACATGCTAGATAGAATAATGGATAGCTGGGAGTGATATCATCAGTGTATGTTAGAAGACAGCGAATGTCCTGATAGCACACGTTTATCTCATGTTTGTGACACTATCTACTAAATGTTTAATGGCATAGTTCTGTTGCCATATGTGGTCTAAAGAATAAAAACATTAAATTGTTTTAAAGAAATGTGATTTTGCTTTAAGAAAAAAACATACATAAGATTACACCAGATATACGGCACAGAAACAGGCCATGCCACACCACCGGCATTTATGCTCCACTCGAGCCTCCTCCCATCTTTCCTCATCTAAATTTATCTGCATAACCCTCTGTTCCCTTCTCCCTCATATACTTATCTTACTTCTGTTGATTTTAAATTAGTTCTGTCTGATCGAGACGGACGTACGGTGGTGAGTTATAACACTGGGCAGGACACTTCACCTTGCAGTGAGACAGTGACATCATTGATCATGTCTACTGCCACTTTTCCTCCCTTTATATAAGATTCTAAACTGCATTGTGAAAGGTCACTGTGCTACTGAGCTAATTTGCTGTGTTGCTGTCATTTATGATGAGGTAGAAGATTCCTGGTGCAGGTGGTTCCTGGGTGTTCCATAATAATATCTTGCCTAATGACTCTTGAGTACGAAAGCGCTTCCTGGTAAACAATGAGTGCCGATGACCTCAGTTGGGGAACTGACTCAGAAGGTTACTGTGCCTGCATGTCTGATGGTGTGGTTGATTCCACCTTTTATTTTTTGTTTAATGGCAAGTGGTATCTAAAACGGCCACTATATACATCAGAGGCCTGAATTTCTGGTCGTAGTTAGGCTGGAGCAGAGGATTTGTCCACTGGCTTCCCACCCTGATCTTTCCGACTTCAATTTTAAATTTGCAAATGGCAAGGACACCCAACTTATGCTTGTAGGGTCCTCCTTTATATATGCAGATTGGGCCCCGATAATGTCATCACAGCCCGATTGCAATATTAACCCAAGACCTGAGTGGAAGAGCAATAGTGGCTTTCCTGCCAGGCCAAAGCTGTCGGGAAGTGGATTCCGAGCCACAAGAAGGCACCTACAGGCCCCACGAGGAAACCTTGGGCTTATTTTCCTGTTCCCTGACTGTGCCCCCTGTCAGAATTCCCCTCCTACAGACTTGCGTGAGGGCTGAGGATCCCTGGTCCTCGACAATGGCCTCCTGCTATCCGATTTTAATGGCTGGGAGCAGGCAGCCACTTCCAGGCCATCTTTGGTCAGTAAGTCTGCCAGTGGCATGCTAATGAGGCCTAGCCTTTAAAATTGGCTGGGACTACCCACTACTGCTCACGGACGGGGCTGCCCGCTCGCTAGACCGCACTCCCGCCCCAGACTTAAAATCAACCCCTGTTGAGTTTAGTAAATTCTGGAAACAAAAATCAAATCGTTACCTTTTGTTGTTTATTTTGCTACTGTGGGGAGATCTTGACTGTGTACATGTGTGAACTTGTGATGGCAAATCAACAACCCTCTCTTCGATCCTGATGTAATTGAAGCGGTTTCGATGGGTATTATCTAGCAGAGTTTCTGCCTTTATTTTACTTTCTCCTAGTTTAATGAAAAGTGGCTGAGAGATATCTATGGAAGTGCCTTCTTATCTATGTGTGGCCATTGGACCTAGGCACCCAGTCGGTATATTAATGTTACACAATCCGAGTGCACTGCAAGTACTGTTAAATTATTCATTTGGAGGCCCTTGATTCCATTTCAAGGTAATGAATAAGACTGGTTTTAATGCTGTGGCACCATTTATCTGTATTAGCATCAGCATTATTGATGGCACTAATGGTGAGCATAAAATATTTCCCAATGTTTTTCCATCTATTGAAAAAGAAGCCATAAACAATGTAATTTATATGAGCGGTTGATGCATTGGTGAATGCAATATTGAAGGCTGAAGTGTTCTGCCTCAAAATTAAAATATTGCACGGTGAAATAGCTTTGACCAATGCTGCAAATAAAATCACAAATCTGATCCGTTATTATTTGGTCTTTTACAGCTCATATTTATCTCTTTCATTTATTAGTATGAATGGGTGTACTCTAAGTTGTGGTAATATACTGCAAAATTATCTCTCTTTACCTCAAATGTTTAGACAAATGAATTCTTAAGACTCTTCTGGTTGAAACGTGAGACGCAGCATGGTCTGCTTTCCAGCCTGTGCTGCGATGACCGGCGTAAAGTTCAGTGCCAAGGGTTGTTTGGTGTAATGTGTTTTGTGTGGCTCAGTATATCTCTGGAGACTTTTAAGGCATCTAATAATAGAAGAGCTGAACATAGTTCACTTACATGATGGGAATGGAGTTCGTGGAGCTTACTGTAGATTCCAGTTTTAGACAATTTGGCTACAGACTTAGATTTCAGTCTCTCATACTGTACCACCTACTATTTTGATTTACTGCCTTTCAGCATTCCTTAGAATTTGGCACTCCTTATGCCGGACTTGCCACTGGTTGTTTGGGACTTGGCAACTGAATTTGGTTTGTGTCTATATTCCATCTTCTGCTTCTATCGTAGTTTTTGTTCTTCGGACGAGGGTAGGATTGAGCTGGTAAAGTCTGTGAGCTTTAACGATTGATGTTGTTCAGTATCTGGCCCGCAGCAAATTCTCACCTACAAGGATTTTCCAGTTTATCTCTCCTTTTCCTCTTCCCCCGCACCACCACTCCCACTGCCCGCCGCCCCACAAGATGCAGCATTATGTCATTGTGCAGTTTGTTACCTAGCAGCTGACTAGCTGCGAGCCAAAGTGCCTATTGAGTCAGTCTCCCTGAATGGGAGAGCAGCTTTCGATGGTTAGGCCCGACAGGCTGCTGCTGACTCTGCATTTATAACATTTTCAGATCTGGTACATGTGTGTGTCGTGGAAGGTGGATTTATGGGGCTTTTGAGGACAGTTTTCTGTCAGGAAATGAGTCCAGATTTCCCAGGGGCCCCACACCAGCAGGCCTTTCACTGTGGTTATTCTAGCACTTGATTTGTTTTGCTTTTTACGACCAAATTCAATGTTTACATGAAGGATGAGGAAGTGAGATCCTCTCACAGGCACTGGCCGCTACCTGGGGAGTGGGAATTACAGGCCAGGATGACCTCTAGAAGCAAAACACAAACTCTCCTCCATGGAGCTATTTGGGGATATATTGTAATCATTCTCATTCTGAAGTATAAGGCAGTGCATGCCACTTTTGTAGACCTTCATGTTCTGTATTAAATAACTGTCAGCACTGTGCATGCCTACTCTTTATCAAAGTAATTGTGCCCATCACTCCAGACATTAACCAAAGATAGTAACACTTCACACATTCAGTCCACCAAATTCCTGGAGTGGTTTCTATAAATGAATAGTAAAGAATCATACATACTAAGAGAAACTTAGAGGAATCCAGTGTTCCCAGGAGCCATGGGAACTAAAGCTGCATCAAAAATTGTAGTTTTGTGAGTTTTTGGCCAAACTCTGTATTTAGCATCATAGAATCTTATAGTACAGAGGGAGGCCATTCGGCCCATCGGTGCCTGTGCCGGCTCTTTGAAAGGGCTGTCCAGTTAGTCCCACTCCCCTGCTCTTTCCCCACAGGCCTGCAAACTTTCCCTCTTCAAGTACTTCCAGTTCCCTTTTGATTGTTATTGAATCTGCTTCCACCGACCTTTAAGGCCGTGCGTTCCAGATCAGAACAAAAGGTGTGATGGGTATTTTGAGCAGCAAAGAGTTTATTAATGAAAGATGATCTTATCCAAAAAAGCAAAACACTGCGGATGCTAGAACTCTGAAATAAAAACAGAAAATGCTGCAAATGCTCGGCAAGTCGGGCAGCGCATGTGGAGAGAGAAACCAAGTTAACCGGTTTAGGTCAGGTGATTTTATGTTGATCTGTAGCAGGGTGACGGAATTATTCAGCTGTCAGGCAGACGGCCGTTTCTCCCCCTTTGCTCTTGCTGTCTGTGCCAGTGCAATGCTGGCCAGTAAAAGTCCTGCAATTGGGGCAGTGTGGTGATCTTGGATTTTGAACGCGTGACCCCACCCCCCCTGATGTCACGGACATTATTCCATGATATCAATAGTCAGATGGCTATCTCATAGAATGTGACACCACTCTTATCTCTGTGCGTGGGCTCATCATCATCATCATCATCATCATCATCATCATCATAGGCAGTCCCTCGGAATAGAGGAAGACTTGCTTCCACTCACAAAATGAGTCCTTAGGTGACTGAACAGTCCCATACGAGAACCACAGTCCCTGTCACAGGTGGGATAGACAGTTGTTGAGGGAAGGGGTGGGTGGGACAGGTTTGCCGCACGCTCTTTCCGCTGCCTGCGGTTGATTTCTGCATGCTCTCGCCGATGAGACTCGAGGTGCTCAGCGCCCTCCCGGATGCACTTCCTCCACTTAGGGCGATCTTTGGCCAGGGACTCCCAGGTGTCGGTGAGGATGTTGCACTTTATCAGGGACACTTTGAAGGTGTCCTTGTACTGTTTCCTCTGCCCACCTTTGGCTCGTTTGCCGTGAAGGAGTTTTGAGTAGAGCGCTTGCTTTGGGAGTCTCGTGTCAAGCATGCGAACAATGTGGCCTGCCCAGCGGAGCTAATCAAGTGTGGTCAGTGCTTCAATGCTGGGGATGTTGGACGCTAACGTTGGTGCATCTGTCCTCCCAGGGGATTTGCAGGATCTTGCGGAGACATCGTTGGTGGTATTTCTCCAGCAACTTGAGGTGTCTACTGTACATGGTCCATGTCTCTGAGCCATACAGATGGGCAGGCCTGTAGACCATGAGCTTGACCATGGGACAGTTGGTCACAGCTTACGATGGGGCAACTTGCAGTGTAGATTTAGCAGAGCCGCACTCTTTTTAGTTGATGTCCCAGGACCTGGCCTGTAGTATAAAAGACTCTGAAGATATTGTGCTGATCTTTGAGAAAAAAGCACGCTCTGGTATAAAAGCTTTACTGACTTTAACATCGTAATGGTGTATCTATGTCCAGAAATGTGGTGGAACTGCAGTCAGTATGACACTCCATACACATTTAGGAATAGGTGAAACTTTTGGTGGTGGCACAAATTCAGAAATTTCTGCCCCACAGTTTCCTCTGGCTGACCATGAGCATCAATAGAGGAGATTCATTATTTTATATAAATAGAGATTTGGGTTGAAATTTGCTGTGGGCTTCAGTGCAAAGCAGGTGATCGTGAAATAGCAGCCCGTTTTACACACCTCCTGATTTTCTTTCAGGAAAAATCTGATAATTTTTTACCTCCCCATCCTGTATCGCGGACAATAAATCCAATCACACTACCCAATGTCTGCCAACTCTGCATCGATCTGGGATCGAGCACGGTAGCTTTCTGTACGGATCAGAGCCAGACTTGGATGCTGCGTTTACCTTGGTTACATTTTATGTGGTTCAGTGCTTAAAGATTGGTTCACCTGCATTCTGGATCACATTATAATTACATGCAGGTCCATGATGATCCCCAGCAGGGTGCTTTCTGGAGTTTGTAAATTAAGTGAGATGCTGCAGAAGGCCAGGTATTTTGCCAATGAGGGAAGAACCTTTTGGGGGTCGGGGGAAGTGACCCTGGTTGCACTTGCATACCTCCTAGTGGTTGATAACAGAACAATACGGCTACAGGCTCGAGCTCAGGGCACCTGCCATCCCTTGTGGGCAGGGAATGGTGCAAAGGGCTTGTGAGATGTGGAGGAGAGAGACAATCTAACCTTGCAATTTAAATGTTAATTTTTTCATTTATTTAAAATTATCCAATTAATTTTTTAAATAATAATGCGCTTAAACATTAGAGCAGTTGTTTGGAACTCTGAAGAATAATGGTAGCCTGCAAAGGGCAACATTTCTTTTCGGCATTTGGAGTTACATCATTGTAACATAATGTGCTAATGGCTTATTTTAGACCTGGATCCCTGGCTTTAATTGCACCGACCCCCTGGCTCCACTGATGTCATTAAGATAACTCAGATATCTGGAAGTTAAAAATTTATATTCATCGCACCCAGTTCAAAATAGAACCCACCGTCATTGGCGAAAGAGGCACCTTCATTCACACTCGGGCGCAATATTACTGATGATATTCCGTCTTCAATAATCGCTGTTGGTTGTAAGTGAAGTGCATTTCTAAATCATATTGCAAGTGTTTGATTTGAAGTGTGTGCGTGAGTGTACTTTTGATAAACTGATGTTAACACTTACCTTTCTGGAAATAAGAAACTAACCCAGCAAATCGGGGAGTGAGAGGAGCTGAAGTGTTCTTGCAGAGAGCCAGCACGGGCCGAATGGCGGCCTCTTGTGCTGTAACCATTCTATGATGAGCGCTATGACTGACATTTCAAAGATGATTATGGTTTTCAAAGGCCTGCTGTTTAAGGTGGCACAGCCCATCAACACAACAGCACAGAGTTCAAATACCCTGCTACTCTTGCTGATTCTCCAGAAACAAATTGGGGCTTGCCCACTGGTGAAGTTATTTTATCAGGTTTGTAAATGCAATAAGGGCATGATGGTGAGATGATAGAATTATGGCGACAAGCATGTTTTACTTGAAGACTAGTATCAGCTGCGATCTGATGCATGACATTGCTGAACTGAGAGTTTGTCTGTCTCTCCCCAACAGAGTTGACTTGACAAACGGCCTAATGCAAAGACCACACTCCCCTCAAAAATGCACAGTCATAATGTACATGCAGGATATTTAATAATTTAATCTCAAACTTAAAATTCTTCCCTGAATATCATGCTCGCTCTTCTGTGCAGGCCTCAAGTTAGCTTATACCAAAACAAGTATTACCTGTATCTTTTTTTTTTTAAAAAGGGGCTTTTATTCGATAGAAATTCATCTCCTTCGAGCTGTTGAAGTGGCATGTGTCTTTGTTTTTTTTTTAACTAAAATTAAACTGTTATAAACTCAGTGCCCTGAGCTCACTCTAGTATTACTAATTGCAGGCTATGCTACCATCTGCTGTGTAAGGAGTTCCAGGTTAGCTCATTATGGGTACCTCTTGAACAGCAGTTGAGCAAACTTCAGAAATTAAGCAGTGAAAAAAGTTAGAATGTGAGTGGATGATCAAAACAAGACAACATGAGATGCCAGAATGAATAAATGAGCTCATTGTAGCAAATGACTATGTGTTTTGTCCCCCTCCCTCCTCCTGACTACCCTTGTTAATCTATAATCAGGACCAGTCATCTGTACCATCGGGGCAGTGCGTGGCTTGCTTTTCGTTTTTTTGAGTTGGCTGTGAGATTCTTTGTTGTCCAGCAGACTGTAAGTACAGTGGGTATCTTATTCAGCCAGGGCAGTGATTAAATGCAGCAAGCCACGAAGAGAGACTCCCTTTCACAAAACTCTTGATGCATTAAGCAAATTGTGCTGGATCAAGAAGCTCCTGGATGTAAATTTCATACAACCGCCTTCGCCCTGAAATTCGACACTTATTATTTCAGAAGGATTTGGTATTCTCATTGCACTTTCAAGATGTCTCACACGGAAGTAACTTCTTAAGTTTAAAGCTTCTTGCAGTCAACCTCGTGAGCAATTGCATGTTCCTGCTGAAAGAAACCAGTTCGAACTTGTCAGTAAAATTGAAAGCTGGTGAGGAAGAGAAATCAATTTGTTAAAAATAAAACTCATAAAAAGTTTCACGGTGTAAGTGTAAGTAAATCCAGTGAATTTGAGTATGTGTTAGCTACTCACTGCCTGTCCACTTGGAAAAGTACCAGTTGGTTGACTCCAGCTGTGGTGAATATGAGGGTGAGGTAAGCATTGGCTCTGTATTTTCTACTTGCAACCAACGACTTCTATGTGTTTTCACATGAAAACATAGTGTGTGAAACATTTTTTGAAAGCTGGAAGCTCTTGACCCCTTGGTGTTAGACAACTGTTATAGATCTCAAGTTGCACTTTTAATACATGTGTGAAGTTATTTTCATTAACTGAGTTCAGTTCATAGTGTCCTTTGAACATAATATTTTAACACGGCAAATGTTGATATATTTTTGATATTACTACAGTGCTGAGGTTAACAATGTCTATATGAAAACGATGGCCATGGCTTGTAGATTTTGGATGATTCATGCACCATCGTAATAGCCAGAAAAAGATCACGTGGCCAGAAATATATATATATTTTTAAGTTGTGGGGGAGAGGTAAATACTTTATGTTTGAGTGGTGTAAGCACTGCATTTCAATTGTATGCAAGGGTAGGATTCATTGCCTGCATTCTTTTTAAATGTTTAAAAAAAAATGGAACCCAGGATATTTTATAGGAAAGAATACTTAAAAAAACTGAAGTCAATGAATTGTGAGATAGTATTGGATCATTCCAGATATTAACGATGAGGCCAAAAAATGCCATGAAATTGTAATTTTGCAAGTTTAAGCATTGCTGCCGCAGCCTTGTTGGAGTATTAACTTGTAAAATCCTTTAAAATTATACCTGGAGAAAATCTAATTTATGTCATTCACTGTGAAATTTGGTATTGTGCTGTTAATGATTCCAAATTCATGGAAATGGTCTTTGATTGTATTAGTGACTGAGTTGTTTGTGAGTGCTGATCCTGAGTATGTGTTCTTGTTTGGGAGTGCTTTGAAACATGTAGGGCATGCAATTGGGCCGGATAGTGCCCGTTATTTAGCGCTATGATTGCCGTTTGGGGACCAAGATGGCGTCCAATGTGCCCGCACACATACTTCTGTCATGAATCGCACTGGGCGCCATCGTGGTGAGGGCGTTGACGAGTGCGTGGCTAACGTCCATCGTAAGTATGCAGAGTAGGCAGATCATGATGTCAATCGGTATATAGTGCTGATTTGACGCCAGCGCTGCCATTTTGGAGCTCAACGCTCCAGTCAATGCCTTCTCTCAACCTTGCACCGCTGAACATGTGTTGAGCAACAGGAAGGACCTCCACCCTCCTCACCAGCACTATTTAAAGGGATCATCAACTACTTCCAGGTTAGTTGATTTCTTCTGGCTGTTGCCACGATTGTACAAGTGTTTGGTGCTTTCCATAGTTATTTCAAGTTGCAAAAGTCTCCAGGGAGTGGTGTGGCAGGTGCTGAAGGACTTTTTGCTGACTTCAAGGCTTCTGCACAAACCAGTTGCTCCCAGACATGGGTGCAATAGTAGGCATTTTCCTTGGAATACAGTATGGCTGGGAAAATGAGCAGAGTCCACGCAGAGCAGGACAAACTGCTGGAAGAGGGAGGAGGGGGAGAAGGGGTCTCAGCAAGAGGCCATATCCGCACAGGGTATTCAGGGAACAATTCTCCTACCGGAACCTGAACCTTTGAGGAACAATGTGTCAGACGTCTGCGCTTCAATGAGAGCGTCCTCACTGAAATCTACCACCTGCTGCAACCACATCTGCAACCTCTGAGCAGGGTGAGGGCCGTGTTGCCAGTGGCTGGGAAGGTGAGTATGGAGATGAACTTTTATGCGTCTGGGTCCTTCCAGGCTGGAGCTGGAGATATTTGCAACATCTCGCAGTTTGCTGTCCGCTGTTGGGTAAGTGAGGTTGCTGAGGCTCTGTATTCAAAGAGAGCTGACTTGCCAGAGACCAGCAGCCAGAGTGAGCATGTGACTTTGCTAGGATTGCAGACTTCAACATGGTGCAGGGCGCCGTTGACTGCATGGTCATTGCTTTGCAGGTGCCACATGCCAACTCTGGCATATACCGGAACCAAAGCGGATTCCACTCCCTCAACGTCCAGCTGGTGTGTGACCATAGGCAGCGAATCATGCAGGTCAATGCCCGGTATCTTGGCAGCAGTCATGATGCATTCATTCTGTGGCAATCCGCTGTGCCATCTGCATTGAGCCACCACACCAAACCAAAGGGTGCCTACTGGGCAACGAGGGCTATTCAGCTGGCAGTGTGTGCAAGCTGAGAGATATGGATGTGAAGCTTGCAGCAGTGCTGAGTGTGTGTTGGTGAGGTGAAGCTATATGTTGGGTATGAGTCCTGATTGAGATTGTTGGTAGGTGAGTGATGGGGGTGTGGTGGATTGAGCAGTGGCTGAGGCTAGTGCTGCAGTTGGTGAGATATGGCATTTGAAGATGCACTCACTGACCTTTACCACTTGTGTGAGGTCATTGAACTTCTTGCGGCACTGCATCCAGGTCCTCTGGGCTTGTCTCCTGGCATTGACCTCCGTGGCTATCTGCTCCCACTGCCCTTTTGACTGTGTGTCTGGAGGGCCTCCTGTCCCCATGCTTTAAGTGGCGCGAGGAAGTTATGATTTTGGGTCTCCTGCTGATTGGTACAGCCAATGAACAGCACAGTTAGCGCTGGCAGCTTGATGTTGGCATACTGCCTACATTTGACTCAACGGCACAGGTTAATTGCACATCGCGATCCCCACGCCTGTTTTCAGGGGCTATCCAATTTAGCCCCGTAGAATCAATACAACTCGTGTATCCTTTGAAGACATACATTTTACACAAACATTTTTTGTCTCCATTTCTGAAATTTAAGACTGACCTGATGAGTATTGTGCTCTAGTATCAGATACTTCTCTGCAACAAAAAAATCCCATTGATGGTGGAAGCATTGTGATAAGTTTGAAAATGGAGGAAGGGCATACGAATTCTTCAAAAAACATCTACTTGTACATTTCAGTTTGGGGTTAGTGAAGAGGCCTGTATTTAGATATTCTGTTTTAGCTTGATCTGTACTGACCCATCAAACTATGAGCTATATCTGATGATGTTTGATAAATTGTAAATTGGTGACATTGTATGAGCATACAAAGCACACAATAAGAATTCCTCTTTGGCTCAGACTGTATGCAATAAGCCAATTTACATTACTGTACCTACCCAAGACTTCCAGTCAGGTACATTATATGCCAGTGATTTTCAGCATCCAAATAAGGTACCGACAAAAAAGAACACTAAAGTGAACAAATGTTGAGGTTTCTATTTTGTTTTGAGGATGATATTCAATTTTATTTGCTTAAGTTATAATTAATTGATCAATTATTTGACTATTTAATAACATCCAAATATTCTTAAACTGTCCTGTTAATAGATTTGGATGCAGTATGAAGAATCTGAAATGTTCAAATAGTAAAATATTATTGGACTTTTATTTAGAAGTTGGTTTGTGCCTGACCTGGACAAATGGAAGGAAGCTTAATTGGCCAGAAAAGTAGAGGAGTTGATTGTGCGCGTAAGACAGCGAATGTTTATTTCACTGGCAACTCCTGAAAGAAATGTAAAAGTCACGGAGCCCTACAGTTCTGTATGAAGTCCTTTGTGTGTGCTGTTCTCCATCATTGTGTGTACAAAAGGACTTTATATAATTCTACTTGTCAAAAGATTAATAAAAATAAGAAATTCAGTCACAAGTTTTCATTCTCGAACCATTTGGCACTGGACAACTACTTTAAAACCCACTAAGTGAAAGAGTTTCACAGTGCAATATATTCGTGGAAGTGAGCACAGACGCGTTTACAATAAAGATGATCAAACTACAAGGATAATGGCATAATCTTTTAAAGCAGGAGTTACTGACGTCAATACTGGAGGTAGGAAGGAAAGTGCTGAGGGGACTCCAGGAGGATATATCTTAATTTCCAAAAATAATTCATGAGAAATATCATTTGCTAATTTCAGGGTAATGCACTAACCCTACAGAATAGGCACCAGCATTTCCAATGTTAACGTGCTTCTGGATTTCATTCTTTTGAAGGTAACATGAGTACAAGTGGAATATTTAATGACCAAGGAATTTGTCCCCTGCTAGTCCAGTTCTACAAAACTGTATCCTAAGTAAATCTCTCAATGCATTTTCTTTTTAACACTAAAGCAGTTTAATAGTTAAAAATGGTTGATAATTCTTCAAACTATAGGATATTGGTGCAGGTAAACAGAATATTTTCTCATTTCAAATGGCAAGTGTTCGTTTTGAGCACTCCCAAGCTTTTGGTAGAAGAGTCTTCTATGGCGACCTCCCTTTGTCTACACCACCAAGGCATCTTGCCCTTAACCTGAGAAGGGAAGACTATACTTAACTAGTTTCCCATCCCCAGAATCCCACACCAGGCATTCTGTGGCACCTCGGACTGATTGCCATTTAGCACATTTAAGGCAGTTCTGTTGCTGTGGACAATGCTCACTAGGAGCTTGGTTGAGACTTCCCAATTTATTTTATATTAAAACCGTACAGCCAACTGCCAGAGAATTCCATTGGATCAGGCCCAAATCGGGAGGTGCAGGACACGCTGCCCGTGTGCAATGAGGCCGGTGCCTGGACCAGACGAGATTGGCTAAGGGTCTCTGCAGAGTCCGTCCGGGGTGGGTTGAGGAAGGCATCTGTGGGTGGGTTGAGCAGTGGCCGACAGCCCCCATGATTTTAATATGGAACCGGAAGGTGCCCTCCTGCTCTGCCTGGCTCCACAATAAGGTAAGTAATAAAACAATAAACACACCTTTTGGGTGACAGGCCTTTAAGGACTGCTGATTTGGGTGCTGAGCGCATGAAAAAACTGCGCATGCGCAGTCGTTCGCAAACCAGTTTCTCAAACGCATTAGCCCCACTACCCGATTTGCATATGCAATCAGCCGAATGCAGGCATGCGTCTGGACGCCTACAACACAACCCGATTCAATATAGCAAATGGCGGAATGCAGCACGGAATGAACATGCGATTAGCATTTCCTCATAATATTCTCTTTTATACCGGCACTCGTTTAGTTTGGATTCTTCTATTTTTTTTCTCTGGCTCCCTGTGCTTGCATTACTAAATCTTTTTTTTTAATCCCAATGACGCATTGTGGACCAATTAAAAACTGAGTCTAGGATTCCACGGCTGAGAATAAGGAGCCAGATTTAGCAATGTAAACGCCAGGAGCTAGCTCTTGAATGCCATTCTCCCAGATTCTGAACTAAACAAGCACCAATGTAAAAGAGGCTTGAAAGAATCAGAGGATGGATTTTAACATGTTCCCTGATTTATCAAAAGACCAAGATCTAAAATGTGTATACAGTGTAGCCAAGGAAAATACTCAACTCTGGAATCATTGAATCTTACAGCACAGGAAGCCACCATTCAGCCTATGCCGGCTCTTTGAAGGAGCTATGCAATTAGTCCCACTCCTCTGCACTTACCCCATAGAACTGCAGTTTTCTTCCCTTCGAGTATTTATCCAATTATCTTTCGAAAGTTTCTATAGAATCTACTTCCAGCACCCTTTCAGGCAGTGCATCCAGATCATAAGATGCAGTGTGGAAAAAAAAATTCTCATTTCTTTTGCAAATTACCTTAAATCTGTGTCCTGTGGTTAGTAACCCTTCTGCCACTGGAAATAGTTTCACCTTATTTACTCTCTCAAAACCCCTCATAATTTTGAATGCCTCTATTAGATCCCTGGTGCAATTCTAGTAAATTTGCTCTGCAACCTCTCCAAGGCCTTGACATCCTTCCTAAAATGTGGTGCCCAGAATTGAACACAATACTCCAGCTGAGGGTCAAACAGTGATTTATAAAGGTTTAGTATAACTTCCTTGCTTTTGTACTCTAAGACTATTTTTAAAGTCTTAGATCCTGTATACTTTTTTAACAGCTTTATCAATTTGTCCTTCCAACTTCAAAGATTTCTGTACATAAACCCTCCAGGTCTCTCTGTTCCTGCACCCCCCCTTTTAGAATTGTACCATTGTAGAGTCAGTGACTTATCTTGAGTTGAAAGCATTAACATTCAAATATTCAGTGTACCATGAAGCTGGTCAAACGTCCACTCAGAAATCAAACGACCATTTATGAAAAATAAACGGGATATTTCAGGAACATTAATAGAAATCTTTCTTGTGTTTAGGAATCAAAGGAATGTGAGGTAATTTTTTCTGCTGGATGTTTGACATTCTGTTGTATGCATGGGAGTCACAGTCTTCAAAGTCAACTGTCAAAAGAGGATTTGGGGGATTATGACTGAAGGTGCAGATTAAGCAGGTTTGCTGCCGATTAACCTTCTGAAAAGCACTTTAGAACAGAATTTGGACAGGCAGCACTAATGTTGGTGCAGCCTAACAATTGAATCCTTTCAAGCAACTGGATGGCAACTATACTTTCGGTGAGTCATAATCTATCAAATTCTCTTTCTTTACCATTAAATGGATTGGTCTTCTCCATAGACATTGTGATCCAGGCAACAGGCAGTGCAACTCTATTAAATAAGAGAAAGTACGTGGCTTTTTAGGATTTAAGGACTTTTTAAAAATGCTTTTGTCGCCAGCTATAATTTCAGTGACACAAAAATAACTTTTACTCAAAGTAGATAATTACGACACTGGGAGAATTTGATCCAGTATAAATGGACCCACTTTACTGCACTGGGTGTAACTTATCTAGTATAATTGGGCCTGTTTTACCACATTGGCATAACTCATCCTGTATAAATGGGACTACTGCATTAGGAGTAACCATCTAGTATTAATGAGAGCACTTGCTACACAGGGAGTAATCCATCCAGTATAATTGAGACTGATGATAAAACTTGGCTAGCAAAAGGAAAGTGTTGTGTATCTCCTTTTTGTTTTTTGCTCTTTTTTTGTGTAACAAATATCTCTTTTTGAATTAAAAAAAAACCTTGGATATGGGGAGCAATTAGCTGAGCAGACCATCACCAAACTGGTCCTAAAGTGAGTATTGTGAGCTGAATTTTATTTTGGAGATGTGGCATTTTAAAGAGGTTATGCCCCAGGATTTTGTGTGTGTAAAAATGCCACAGCTGTTAAAGCCACAGCATTTTGAACCATTTCAATAGCTAACTTCATTGGAAAGCAATCGCACTGTTACTGCTGCTTTTTGGAACAATTCAAAAAAGAACTGGGTAAAAGTTATGATGGTTTCAAATGTATGCTGCCAGCTTCTCCTGCCTGAAAATCCTGACAACAGAAAATGTTAAATCTCTGAAGAAAACTGATCTGAAGATGAGCAGGAAATGTGGGTGCTGCTCGTCCTCGGATTTAACGGAGACCCCGACATTCTCTTTTACAGACAACAGAGAATACGTTTACCTATGTGTGTGGGCACATACAAATAATACAAAAATGAGGGGAATCACAATCCTCTCCCATGCTTCCGACATTTATCCAGTTTGAATGTTGGATGACTAAATTTTGAAATTTGTGACCTCTCTCCCATTGTAAAAGTTTGTTTAAAACTGCATCCATGCCCTTAACCAAAAGTCAAAGTGAGGTACTTAATGGTAATGCAATCAGTGTGGTGAAGGCCCCTGTTGGGGAGGGAGTTCCAGGATTTTGATCCAGTGACGATGAAGGAATAGACAATATATTTGCAAGTCAAGGTGGTGTGTGGCTCGAAAGGGAACTTGTTCACGGGCCTGGGTGTTGGCCTAGATCCCTGATGAAAATCAGAAACTACTTCTAACTGCTCTTCTCCCTTGTAAAGGAAGTTGATAGATTTGTACAGAAATCACTGCAGGCCAGGGTTGCTGAGGTACTTTGAGTGGCTATCCACTGTTGTCAGATATGTTTGAAGAATAGATTCTTTCATTCCCATTTCACAAGTTCATATTGAAACAGTTTCTAAACCATTCCTGCCACTTTCTGGTATATTTCTCAGTGAATATCACCATCAATTTTCATGTAAAAGCTATTTAGGAGACTATACTTTGTTTTGATGCCAGTTTTAGTTGAGTGGCGCAGGAGGAGTTGTTAAAGAGAACTTGGAAGTGATGTTACAATAATCAACTAATTTTGTTTTGCTTTTGCCAGCTCTTTTTGCTGTTTGCTACGACATAGTTTTGGATGCTGTGCAATTTGCATGGGCCGATAAATTGCCTATTATGATGTCCTGGAAAATTGTGGTCATTTGTGAACAAAAAAATGTTGTTTGCTGCAAAACTGTGAATAATTACATTCCCAGTGGGAATTCCCAAGGGTCGCTGAACAAAAGCCCTCTGTCTATGGTTCATTCCTGGGTCTGTGGAGATGCCTACGGCCAGGACCCATAACTGTGGAGGATCTTGTAGATGGAGGAGAATAAATTTTGGGATGGGGTGAAGGGGAGGGAGTAAAGAAAGACTGAAACATTTCAAATTTTACATTTGTATGTCTAATATGAATTGTTATGGAAGTGTAGTCTGAAATGGTTGTGTTTGCTTAATGTGTTAATGGATGATATGCTGCAAAACTGACCTGTACAGACCACCAAAGGTCTCTGGATCGGTCACCTGGTCTATGCTGAGCTAACTGATCAAGCTATGTTGGCCTCAGTGCCCTGGACGATGCAGTGGAAGATCTGTTAAGGTTTCCCTTTCCAATGATACCTGCTTTGTGGACTTGGATGAGGACAGAATCGGACTTTGCTGCAATTCTCCCACAGTCAAACAATCTATTGATGTTCACTGATCAGACTCTCAAATGGAGAATGGTCGATCAGCCAAAGTTGCCAATTGAATCTTGAGAGCACCTTCGCGGGGAGGGGGAGGGGGGGAATTCAAAGTATTTGAAATTCTTTCTCGATTTTTCAACCACTTTGTGTTGACCTGCACAATGGGCCTTGGCCTTCAGCTAGGTTCACTCGATGGAGAAATTACAGTTCGAGAATGTGGAACACCCCTTGGCTCCTTTTGAAAAAACAGGTGGATTGTTGTATTATTACAATAAATTAGGTACTTTCTTAATTTATTCTTCTACAGGTATATCTCAGACTTGTGCCTCTCAGTATTGTGGATAGATTTGGCACAAATCTTACGTCAACATTGTTTCCAGTGCTGGAGAAAATGCATACTGTGATTTTTAAGCTCCTTGGGCCCATGATTCTGTTAGTCATTATTGTTTAATTTGGTGGCCATTTTTAACTTGTGCTTAACTCTCTGACTTTGGCCTCATGTACGTCTCCCCTTCTTTCACTCTACCTTTGGCAGCTGTGTTTTTAGTCGCCTCGGTCCCAAGCTCTGGAAATTCCTCCCTAAACCTCCCCACTTCCTTTTAAGGCCCTTCTTAAAAGCCACCTGTTTGACTAAGCTTTTGTTCACCTCTCCTAATATCTCCTTTGGCTTAGGGTCTGTGTTTTGATTATGCCGCTGTGACACACCTTCGGATGTTTTTCTGCATTGAAGGCACTGTATAAATGCAAATTGTTATAAATTGGAAAAGTCTTCTGACAGATTTTCATCTTGGTACATCTATTGTGTGTCGTGCAGCTTTAATCAGAGGTTAATGAGACAGTAATATTATGTTCACTATTCAGGCAAATGAGTGATTTTGTGCCATATACAAAGTTGGAATGGGCATGTGATTATTTGATAGCAACACCATTTTTTTCAATACTAGCATTGCCAAAGATGATATTTGCAGCATCACAGACGTTTGATGTTGCTGTTCATCTCTCAATGGGAATGTGCGAACTAATGTTAAGAGTTGTAAATGAAATAAGGCCCTGCTCCTTACTGTTTCAGCTTTTTCTGGGTTTGCGTTGGGTTTGTCTTCAGTCAGGGAACAGGTATGTCTCTTTGAGAAACACTTGGAGCGGATGATGATGCAGGGTTATGGGGAGAGAGCAGGGCAGTAGATTAGTTTTGGAGGTGGTTAGATTAGAGGCAGTACAGACACAATGGGCTGAATGGCCTCGCTCTGTGCTGTAAATGTCTGTGGTTCTCTGTGTTGGCTAGGCTTTGGCAGCACATTCTGCTGACAGCCAGGTCGCTGACAACAAAGACTAGTGCTGATATTTGTCTGGTATTTTCCTGTGAGAACGTTTGGAATTCCTTCATGGGTCAAGTGGGTCATTGCAGAATATGCTGTGGTATGGAGCCAGACCAACCAACAAGGGGATAGGTTAAATGCATAATCTGCGCGTGTCCAACTAATCCTGTGTCTGGGGGGATGGTGGGCTTCCACAATTTCCATTAGCATCCCAGGGCTCGGAAAAGGAAAAGTCAACTCGGCTTCCCACTAATGGTGTGAGCCAACAGCCCTTACTAGAAAATCCCCTTGTGTAGATGTCGGGTGAGGACAGGATCAGGTATAGCTGTGACGGCCTCTACAGTTGAATATTATTTATTGTTGCGGTTCACACATGAAGAATGAAAGTGCCTATTGGTGCCCGAGCAACTGTACCCCAGCAAAAAATCACTGAGATTGAGACTGGCAAGAAAAAAATAAACATTCAATTTTATTTTGTGTATTCTATCCTAAGGACATCTTGAGTTCCTTGATTCCAACATATAATTTAGTTTTACTTTTCATGGAAAATTGTCAAATATTCATGCTTTAAAAGCATTATTTAATAGAGGAAAAGAAAATCTAAAACAAATCGAAGTCCAGTGTATACATTTGGTCTGCAGGATGGGAAGTGCTGTTATTTTATTGCCTTGTCTACCAGTCAAGAGCCATTAAAACAACAGCCAAAGATATCTAAAGATTTGTGTTAAGTGAATTTTAATGGGGTAGTTTGGTTCAGGCTGCTCCAGAAACTGTTTATTATAAACACAGAGAGATCCTTTACGGAACATTGGGCTGGATTCTGCCAACCAAGATTTCCTTGCTCAGCTCCACCAGGGGCAACAACAACAACAACTTGTATTTATATAGCGCTTTTAACATAGTAAAACGTCCCAAGGTGCCTCACAGGAGCGTAACCAAACAAAATTTGACCAAAGAGGTAGGTTTTAAGGAGCGCCTTAAAGGAGAAGAGAGAGGTAGAGAAGGGGAGAGAATTAGGATGGGAATTCTAGAGCTTAGGGCCTTGGCAGCTGAAGGCACGGCTGCCAGCAGTGGAGTGAATAAAATTGGGGATGCTAGAATTGGAGAAGCGCAGAGATCTTGGAGGATTGTAGCACTGGTGGAGGTTACAGAGATGGAGGGATTGAAATCAAGAATGAAAATGTTAAAATCGAGGCATTGCCAGACCGGGAACCAATGTAGATCAGCAAGCACAGGGGTGATGGGTGAATGGGACTTGGTGCGAGTTAGGATACAGGCAGCAGAGCTTTGGATGAACACAAGTTTATGGAGGATGGTATGCCGGCCAGGAGAGCTTTGAAATGGTCTAGTCTGGAGCTAACAGGCATAGGTGAAGGTTTCAGCAACAGCTGAGCTGAGGCAGGAGCACAACTTCCCATTAAACCATGCAAATAATGACAGTAGGTTAGGACCTGGGTCCCTGTTAGATTTCCTTTCCCGCCACCCCACGTACTGCCACTATCTAGGCCTCCTGTATGGAAGGTAGAGTCGGCCTCGAGACTCTCTCTTGACCCAGGGATTCAGTCTAGCACATGCCCGTTGGAGCTCTCAGTCCCAGCTGAGGCCTAGTAGGGGCCTTGATCCTATCTTCGGGTCACTCCTGTCCGTTCAAGGTTCCGTTTTGGCCTTTCTGGTACTGCAGTCAATCAATCACCATAGCAATCCCTTGAAATCAAGGAAGACTTGCTTCCACTCTAAAAATGAGTTCTCAGGTGACTGTACAGTCCAATACAAGAATTACAGTCTCTATCACAGGTGGGACAGACAGTGGTTGAAGAAAAGGGTGGGTGGGGAGTCTGGTTTGTCGCACGTTCCTTCCGTTGCCTGCGCTTGTTTTCTGCATGCTCTCGGCGACCAGACTCGAGGTCCTCAGTGCCCTCCTGGATGCTCTTCCTCCACTTAGGGTGGTCTTAGGCCAGGGATTCCCAGGTGCCGGTGGGGATGTTGCACTTTATCAAGTGCTCAGAGACGTTGACACCTCAAATCGCTGGAAAGGTACTGCAGGGGTGTCCCTGTTGCGGCAGTATTGGGATTCTCCTCTTTGCACTGATGGGTTCCTCTTAGTGGCATGACAAATGGCCCTCCGACCCAGGGACTCCCACACTGCCAGAACTCCACCCTGCAGAGGAGATTCCACAAACAAAAAGCAAAAATCTGCAGATGCTGGAAATATGAACCAAAATCCAAAAGTAACGGAAGCACTCAGCACGCCGGTCAGCATGTACAGACAAAGGATGAGTTAACAGTTTCGACGAAGAGTGCGCTCCTGAAACGTTAGCTCATCTTTCCTCTCCGCAGATGCTGAATGTGAATGTCTCCATTATCTAAAACTGAACTTTGTTACACCCGTGTGTTTGCTGTGTACACAAGGGAACATTTTGGAGCTCTCAATGATTGTCACCAGACTTGAACCAGCACTCGTCTAGAGCTCATTGGACGAAGTGGAGTGCTGTTCACTTTTACAAAGCCATGTTTTGTGACAATCCGACTGAAATAGCATGTTAAACCCTTACTTTGTAATGCAGTTGGATGTCAGTGGGGAAATTCCTGTTCCTGAACACTTCATGCATACCATTCTAAAGCACAAATTCATGCAGTGCATTGTTTTTGTTCAAGATATGTTTATTTTTTTTAAAAAACCACCAGGAATATGTACCAATCTTGCATTCCTGTTTGTAACCATCTTCTGAAATGAAATTGGCAACACCTGTACTGTGTTAATAAAATGCTTCTCCCAGTGATAGTGTGGCACAGTGGGTTACTGATATCTGGCCTTGTATTAAGCCTAGACTGCAACAGTGACTACACTTCAGAAGTACTTCATTGACATTGAAGTGCTTTCGGACATCCTAAGATCTCTTTCTAGACACGATGGATGACTGTCCCCTCTCTGTATTGACTGTACAAGATACTAAATTAAAAAAAAGGTTGTGAAGGATAAATCTATTTCCACTTGCATGCACAGCACAAAAGCTGATATGGATTGACAGCCTCTTAGAGCCCACTGGAACCGGTGGTGGAAAATTGGATGAACAGTGGGCAGGAACGGTCATAAGAAGTGCTCACTCCCACCCAAAATCAGGCTGGTGCGATGGAAAATCTAAGACATTGAGTGGAATGTGTGATATATTTACGACCTCACAAACACACACACTACAAGATGGCTTGTCACATGATCCTTTATTGTATTTACATGAGTAGTATTACCACAGTAGTCCACCAGGGGGAGCTCTATATTACAGAATGTAATAGATCGAACTGGGCTAATAGCTTTAATGTATGGAGCATCTAGAACTAGGGATCACTCTTAGAGACGGATTCTTTAGTGTGTAAACCTGAAGGAAATTTGTTTACAAACATTGAATGCTTAAAGCGGCACATGTTTTTGCTTTTATACACGATGAAATTCTAGAGCAGTGTTATCCAATACATTAACCACTAGCCACATGTGAATAATTGTGAATCCAGATGCAACTAACTGCATTTTTGAGTGAATAATAAATAATAGGCATCATTGGGCATGTAACCTCGATATTGGTGATTGCATGGCATATGTCTTTTTGTGCATTTGTTGTTACAATGTTAAGACAAAAAACAGTCTACAGATGTTGTTTGATTGTTGTGTGCGCTATACTTCGCTGGTTACTGCTTATTGGTTACCTGTTAAAATAGTGTGTTAGCATGGAAACTCCAGCAACATTGTATAGAGAGGAGAGCTGTCATCCTGGTCGGCTCGACCACTGAGAATAACCACTTCAGGCTGGCAGAAGAAAGCAGGCCCAACCAATAACTAGTAGTTCTAACAAGGCACATCATGGTAAAGGGCGAGCAACATCCACCCGCAGCCTAGAGGGAGAGCAGGGGTGACTGGCATGTCTTGTTGTGTGAGTGAACATTCTCGACAATCTCTCTGAAGTCAAATTACTGCTCGCCACTGCTGGACCAAAACCTAGCAGCGGCACAAAGATGCGCTGCGTCTGATAGACTTCATGGCAGCATTCCATACTTTGGTGAAAGAGACAGACTGCAATGTTTCACATGGAAAGGGGCTATATGTTTAAATATACATGTGGATTACATTTACCTGTAATGTATGGGAGGCTTTTTCTACTCAAATGAGTACATATGGCTAAAGCAGTGTAGCTACGCCTGTGGCTAGTTACCATTTACTATTGGACAACAATGTTGTGGGTGATAGTGACAGATTTAGTATGTTTGTATGCAATTAATTGTAAATATTTTATTCTAAACAGTTCAATTTGAAGTTTTTTTGTTTTCTGTTCACTGTTTAAAAATAACAACCAGAAATGGCACAGTGGGCTGTGAACCGGTGTTCCAATTATATAATGTCGTCATCATCATCATCATAGGCAGTCCCTCAGAATCGAGAAAGACTTGCTTCCACTCTCAAAAAAAATTGAATTTTTAGGTGACTGAACAGTCCAATACGAGAACCACAATCCCTGTCACAGGTGGGACAGACAGTTCATTGATGGAACGGGTGGGTGGGACTGATTTGCCGCTACCTGCGCTCAGTTTCTGCATGCTCTCGGCGATGAGACTCGAGGTACTCAGCGCCCTCCCGGATGCACTTCCTCCACTTAGTGCGGTCTTTGGCCAGGGACTCCCAGGTGTTGGTGAGGGGATGTTGCACTTTATCAGGGAGGCTTTGAGGGTGTCTTTAAAACGTTTCCTCTGCCCACCTTTGGCTCGTTTGCCATGAAGGAGTTCCAAATAGAGCGCTTGCTTTGGGAGTCTTGTGTCAGGCATGCGAACAATGTGGCCTGCCCAGCGGAACTGATCGAGTGTGGTCAGTACTTCAATGCTGGGGATGTTGGCCTGATCGAGGACGCTAACGTTGGTGCGTCTGTCCTCCCAGGGGATTTGCAGGATCTTGTGGAGACATCGTTGGTGGTATTTCTCCAGCGATTTGAGATGTCTACTGTACATGGTCCACGTCTCTGAGCCATACAGGAGGGCCATCCATCCCAGTTTCAGCTGTTTGGAAAGTTAGATTGCCTGGTTTACATTTTAAAAATAAATAAGTGAGTTCATTGTTTTGGGAAAAAAACAATTGGATGTGATAAACGACTGAGAATCTCCTTCCCAAGTTTGTTGTTGATGAAATCCTGCAAAGAGCAGATCTGTTTTGGAGCTGCAGTCAAATAGATGACATGAAGCAAGTAATGAAAGTGCAGAAGAACTTAAATGAAGTTCATGCAAAAGTTCAGTCTAGTCAGCCCTGCAAAGATATAGTAGAATTTGATCACGGTTTGCAGACTTTTTTCAAAATAAATAATTGTTGTGGCCATTTTGTATATAATCATAGGGCCTCATTAACTTGTGCCCTCATTTTGAAGATAATTAAGTTTTACTCTTTTCCCTCTTATGTTACAGAAGTGAAATGTATCTGTGATGTGGAAAACGTGTTGGACTACTACACTGAAAGAAAGCCAATCCCTTTGAGAAACAAGAAGGTATGAATAGGTCTTGATGGTAAAACTGCTGATTGATAATAGTTGGAAAGCGAATAAAAGCATGTGAATTTCTCCATGTTGCAGGAGCTCAGAGGGCCTAGAACTCTATTAACTTTGTTTGTGGTAATAAAATAACACACTGGGGGGTGATTTAATGAATAGGCATACACAATACAAAGCTTTGCACAGCAGGAACTTGATGGGCACTTCTAGCAGGGGACAAAAGATAAAGTAAGAACTTGCATTTATATTGTGCCTTCCATGACCTCAGGACTTCCCAGAACACTTTACAGCCACTGTTGTAATGTCAGAAACACAACAGCCAATTTGTCCCACAAGCATGAATGCGATAATGGCCAGATGATTAGTGAATTTGATTGAGAGATAACCGCTGGCCAGAACACCGGGGAGAACTCCCCTGCTCTTCTTTAAATAGTGCCATAGGATCTTTTACATCCACTTGAGGGGATAGGCGGGGCCTCGATTTAATGCCTCATCCGAAAGATGGTAACCTCAGATGTTGCAGCATCCCTCAGTTGGCGAAGGTATGGCGAATGAGGGTACGGGGCCCAGAAGAGCAGAGGGCCCAGGGGCAGCACGGATCAGCCCACACTGCGATATGTGTGCGCACTTGGTCCGCGCAGCAGAGCAGGTCTCCAGTCATCCTGGTTCAACCCTTGCCACTGTATAAAGGCCTAGCTGTCGAGCCCGTGTGGTGGCTGCTGTGCAACGGTCACCACATGTTTTTAAAAAAAAAATCCACGCCCAGTCATCTTCCACCCTCTCAATTGGAGTTCAGGACTGGAACATCGCGTCCTTCATTGAAACATCTGTGAACTCTTGTGGAAGCAAGTCATCCTCGTTCGAGGAACCGTCTATGGTGATGACTAAAGTGTTGGCCTAGAATATGGACTCAAGTCTCTTGAACCCACGACCTTCTGACCGAGTCAAGAGTGCTATTGCTAAGTCAAGGCCGACACTTGTGCTAGGAGTACAAAGTCATAAAATTAAACCTCATAGCTCACTATCTGTTACTCAATGCCTTACAAATAGTTAAGGTGAACCTCCGAGATTGGAATAAAAGCCCCATAACATCCACGGAAACTTGGACTCTGGGATGAAAGGCTTTACTTGTTGGAAGCTAGGAAAAATAAAGGAGTTACACTCTCATTTTATAGTGATTGTATTAAAAGTTCCTGTTGCATTTCAGAATTTCTGTCCATGCTGCTACAGGGGACCTCTGTACAATATATGTCAAAAATGCTTCTCTGGAGCTAAACATAGCTCTCGGAGTTAAACTCACGGAAAGCAAGACTGAGAGATGCAGATTAAGATGCAAGCAGTGAGTTTGAGTGTCTGATGCAACATGCTGCAGACAATGAAAGATAGCTTAGCATTGCATTCACGGTCATTGTTGCTGTGATAACTATTCATTTCAACTCAGCAGGGGTCGTTGTCAATAGGCTGCTGGATTCTGCTCTTGGATTGGGGTAGGTAGTCCATTTGACTGAAAGCTGACACTGGAGTCAGTTGGATTATTAAGAAAGCAGTAGACAGCAGGGAGAGGAGGTTCTTGGTTGAAGGCCAAAATGCAAGGGTTCAATTTCTTATAACTAACAAAGTAAAATGGTTCTGAAAATATGAGCAAGATAGTCCACCAATATGGAATAACATGACGGGTTCACTCGAAGTGGGCTCCTCAATGCTGCCTTTGCAGTGTCAATAGATCCCAGAACGATCAATTGCCACTTAAGAAAACAGCAACTTTGAACTCTGCAGTTTTAAAAAAAATGGTTTTGATTCTTTTTGTGCTAAATAGCCCTCTCCCGATGGAGCAGCAAGGTGCCACTCTGATATTCCTGGTCCACAGACACTTGGGGAGGGCTGTAAATGGCACCAGCCCCATTATATTAAAGAAAAATAGTCCCTAAGTTTTCAGAGCCAAAAGGTATTGACCCACTGAACCTCTACAGAAACAAAATACTGCAGATGCTGAAAATCTGAAATAAAATCAGAAAATGCTAGAAATACTCAGCAGGTCAGGCAGCATCTGTGGAGAGAGAAACAGAGTTCACGTTTCAGGTTGATGACCTGAAAGGTTGAAAGATCATCCACCTGAAATATTAGCTCTGTTTCTCGCTCCACTAATGCCACTGAACATCATCTCATGCAGCTGAGGCTCGAGGAATTTGATTGAGTCCAAAGTGATCTCCATAGAAACATAGAAAATAGGTGCAGGAGTAGGCCATTTGGCCCTTCGAGCCTGCACCACCATTCAGTAAGATCATGGCTGATCATTCACCTCAGTACCCCTTTCCTGTTTTCTCCCCATACCCCTTGATCCCTTTAGCTCCCTCTTGAATATATCCAATGAACTGGCATCAACAACTCTCTGCGGTAGAGAATTCCACAGGTTAACAAATCCTTGAGTGAAGAAGTTTCTCTTAATCTCAGTCCTAAATGGCTTACCACTTATCCTTAGACTGTGTCCTCAGTTTCTGGACTTTCCCAACATCGGGAACATTCTTCCTGCACCTAACCTGTCCAATCCCGTCAGAATTTTATATGTTTCTGTGAAATCCCCTCTCATCCTTCTGAACTCCAGTGAATACAGGCCCAGTCGATCCAGTCTGTCCTCATATGTCAGTCCTGTCATCCCGGGAATCAGTCTGGTGAACCTTCGCTGCACTCGCTCAATAACAAGAATGTCCTTCCTCAGATTAGGAGACCAAAACTGAGCACAATATTCCAGGTGGGCCTCACCAAGGCCCTGTACAACTGCAGGAAGATCTCCCTGCTCCTATACTCAAATCCCCTAGCTATGAAGGCCAATATGCCATTTGCCTTCTTCACCGCCTGCTGTACCTGCCTGCCAACTTTCAATGACAAATGTCTTGTTGCACCTCCCCTTTTCCTAATCTGCCGCCATTCAGATAATATTCTGCCTTTGTGTTTTTGCCACCAAAAACCTCACATTTATCTACATTATACTGCATCTGCTATGCATTTGCCCACTCGCCTAACCTGTCCAAGTCACCCTGCAGCCTCTTAACATCCTCCTCACAGCTCACACCGCCACCCATCTTAGTGTCATCTGCAAACTTGGAGATATTACACTCAATTCCTTCGTCTAAATCATTGATGTATATTGCAAATAGCTGAGGTCCCAGCTCTGAGCCCTGTGGCATCCCACTAGTCACTGCCTGCCATTCTGAAAAGGACCCGTTTATCCCAACTCTCTGCTTCCTGTCTGCCAACCAGTTCTCTATCCACGTCAGTACATTACCCCTAATACCATGTGCTTTAATTTTGCACACCAATCTCTTGTGTGGGACCTTGTCAAAAGCCATTTGAAAGTCCAAATACACCACATCCATTGGTTCTCCCTTGTCCACTCTATTAGTTACATCCTCAAAAAATTCTAGATTTGTCAAGCATGATTTCCCTTTCATAAATTCATGCTGACTTGGACCGATCCTGTCACTGCTTTCCAAATGCGCTGCTATTTCATCTTTAATAATTGATTCCAACATTTTTCCCTCTACTGATGTCAGGATAACCGGTCTATAATTCCCTGTTTTCTCTCTCTCCCTCCTTTTTTAAAAAGTGGTATTACATTAGCTAACCTCCAGTCCATAGGAACTGATCCAGAGTCGATACTGTTGGAAAATGATCACCGATGCATCCACTATTTCTAGGGCCACTTCCTTAAGTACTCTGGGATGCAGACTATCAGGCCCCTGGGATTTATCGGCCTTCAATCCCATCAATTTCCATAAAACAATTTCACCTAAAAAGAATTTCCTTCAGTTCCTCCTTCCCACTAGACCCTCGGTCCCCCCAGTATTTCCGGAAGGTTATTTGTGTCTTCCTTCGTGAAGACAGAACCAAAGTACTTGTTCAACTGGTCTGCCATTTCTTTGTTCCCCATTATAAATTCACCTGAATCTGACTGCAAGGGACCTATGTTTGTCTTCACTAACCTTTTTTATTCACATAACTGACTGCAAAAGCTTCGATAGATTTTATGTTCCCAGCAAGTTTCCTCTCATACTCTATCTTCCCCCTCCTAATTAAATCCTTTATTTTCCTCTGCTGAATTCTAAATTTCTCCCAGTCCTCAGGTTTGCTGCTTTTTCTGGCCAATTTATATGCATCTTCCTTGGATTTAATGCTGTCCTTAATTTCCCTTGTTAGCCATGGTTGAGCCACCTTCCTCGTTTTATTTTTACTCCAAACAGGGATGTACAGTTGTTGAAGTTCATCCATGTGCCATTGCCTATCCACGGTCAACCCTTTAAGTATCATTCGCTAGTCTATTCTAGCCGATTCACGTCTCATACCATTGAAGTTACCTTTCTTTAAGTTCAGGACCCTAGTCTCTGAATTAACTGTCACTCTCCATTTTAATAAAGAATTCTACCATATTATGGTCACTCTTCCCCAAGTGGCCTCGCACAACAAGATTGCTAATTAGTCCTTTCTCATTCCACATCACCCAGTCTAGGATGGCCAGCCCTCTAGTTGGTTCTTCGACATATTGGTCTAGGCTACCACTTTGGTTAGCCCAATCTATATGTCGATTAAAGTTGCCCATGATAACTGCTGTACCTTTATTGCACGCATCCCTAATTTCTTGTTTGATGCTGTTCCCAACCTCACTACTGCTGTTTGATGGTCTATACACCATTCCCACTGGCGTTTTCTGCCCTTTGGTATTCCGCAGCTCTACCTATACAGATTCCACATCATCCAAGCTAATGTCCTTCTTTACTATTGCGTTAATTTCCTCTTTAACCAGTGGCTCAACCATGGCTAACAAGGGAAATTAAGGGTAGTGTTAAAACCAAGGAAGAGGCATATAAATTGGCTAGAAAAAGCAACAAATCTGAGGACTGGAAGAAATTTAGAATTCAACAGAGGAGGACTAAGGGGAAAATAGAGTACGAGAGGAAGCTTGCAGGGAACATAAAAACTAACTGCAAAAGCTTCTATAAATATGTGAAGAGAAAAAGATTAGTAAAGACAAATGTAGGTCCCTTGCAGTCGGATTCAGGTGAATTTATAATGGGGAACAAAGAAATGTCAGACCAATTGAACCAATACTTCGGTTCTGTCTTCACAAAGGAAGATACAAATAATCTTCCGAATGTACTAGGGGACAGTGGATCTAGTGAGAATGAGGAACTGAAAGATATCCTTATGAGGCAGGAAATTGTGTTCGGGAAATTGATGGGATTAAAGGCCGATAAATCCCCGGGTCCTGATAGTCTGCATCCCAGAATACTTAAGGAAGTGGCCCGAGAAAGAGTGGATGCATTGGTGATCATTTTCCAACAATCTATCGACTCTGGATCAGTTCCTATGGACTGGAGGGTAGCTAATGTAACACCACTTTTTAAAAAGAGAGGGAGAGAGAAAGCGGGTAATTATAGACCAGTTAGCCTGACATCAGTAGTGGGGAAAATGTTGGAATCAATAATTAAGGATGAAATAGCAGCCCATTTGGAAAGCAGTGACAGGATCGGACTGATTGGATGGATTTATGAAAGGGAAATCATGCTTGACGAATCTTCTGGAATTTTTTGAGGATGTAACTAGTAGAGTGGACAAGGGAGAACCAGTGGATGTGGTGTATTTGGACTTTCAAAAGGCTTTTGACAAGGTCCCGCACAAGAGATTGGTGTACAAAATCTAAGCGCATGGTATTGGGGGTAATGTACTGACATGGATAGAGAACTGGTTGGCAGACAGGAAGCAGAGAGTCGGGATAAACGGGTCCTTTTCAGGATGGCAGGCTGTTACTAGTGGGGTGAAGCGGTGCTCAGTGCTGGGACCCCAGCTATTTACAATATACATTAACGATTTGGATGAAGGAATAGAGTGTAATATCTCCAGGTTTGCGGATGACACTAAACTGGGTGGCGGTGTGAGCTATGAGGAGGACTCTTAGAGGCTGCAGGGTGACTTGGACAGATTAGGTGAGTGGACAAATACATGGCAGATGCAGTATAATGTGGATAAATGTGAGGTGATCCATTTTGGGGGCAAAAGCACAAAGGCAGAATAGTATCTGAATGGTGGCAGACTAGAAACAGGGGAGGTGCAACGAGACCTGGGTGTCATGGTTCATCATGGGACTGGACAGGTAAGGTGCGGGAAGAATGTTCTCGATGTTGGGGAAGTCCAGAACCAGGGGACATAGTCTTAGGATAAGGGGTAGGCCATTTAGGACTGAGATGAGGAGAAACTTCTTCACTCAGAGAGTTGTTGACCTGTGGAATTCCCTGCCACAGAGAGTTGTTGATGCCAGTTCATTGGATATATTCAAGAGGGAGTTAGATATGGCCCTTACGGTTAAGGGGATCAAGGGGTATGGAAAGAAAGCAGGAAAGGGGTACTGAAGGAATGATCAGCCATGATCTTATTGAATGGCGGTGCGGGCTCGAAGGGCCGAATGGCCTACTCCTGCACCTATTTTCTATGTTTCTATCCCACCTCCTTTTCCTTTCTGTCTATCCTTCCTGAATGTTGAATACCCCTGGATGTTGCGTTCCCAGCCTTGGGCACCCTGGAGCCATGTCTCCGTGATGCCAATGGTCCATATTGAGATTTTTTTTCTAATTAAAATCTGAATTGTACCAAATTGGAGCCGTTGGAATCACTTTTCTTGATTTGTTTCTAATTCTTGGAAAAGGGAGGGAAAATGAAAAGCAAAACTAGATAAATGAAATCAGCTGCTTGTTGAGCTAATCTGTTTTGAACTCTTTTGTGGCTGGGCTTTCAGTCTTTAGGCTCCAAGCTGTGGAATTCTATTTTAAACCTCTATCTTTTCATCTCCTTCTTTTAAGACTTTTCTTCTAACCCACCTCTTTCACCGAGCTTTTAATCCCTCCTAATCTCGTCGCATTTAGCTCGATGTCTATTTTTGTCTGTTTGTGCCTCTGTGAAGCACTTTAGGACGTTTTTCTACATTAAAGGCACTATACAAGTGCAAGTTGTTATTGTACCTGATGCTTTGTGTTGTGGTGGCATATCCCATTACCCTTAACTGAGCAATGCTCTTAAAATCTGAAGCAAAATGATTTTGATTAAATATCAGTTGTAATTTACGTATACGTGTGTCTGTGCGCGAGACGCGTTTGTGCATGTGTAAACAACAGAAATACTTTGGATTGTTTTAAGGGTTGAAGAACACCGCCATTTTTTTGGTATCATGGCAACCAATTAAAATATGCACTTCTAGTATCATTGAAAAACAAAATGATTAGAACCACAAGTTATAGAGTATTCTATGGCATGAGCCATGCCTGTACTTTCTTCGGGTTTTGGGTGGATTTAAGTAGACAAAGGGATGTGATGTTCTGAGGCTCACAGGGTTTTCAGGCACAATAATAAACACATGGAGGGAGGAAATTAACGTTTATGGTGTCTCTGTGTACACGGATGGGTCTAAGGTGGCAGGAAGTTTAGGGTGTCATTACCTCAAAACGCAGTAATAGGTACCTGGAGATGGTAAATTAAAGCTTTTAACATCTCCATATCCCAAATTGATGCATGTAATCAGAGCTTTTGGCATTTCTATATATAGTAATGGAAATACAGCAGTTTGAGTAAAGTTACAGTTTGTGCAATGCTCTTCCCACCTCCTCTCTTGCAGCCAATATCCTAGCATTTGGTGAGTAAATATATACTTTGCATCTTAAATGAAACAGACCCATGGTAAACATAATGGTCATTGTCTTAAAGCTCAATCAGATCACTCCTAAGTATACATTTCTGTAACATGTAATGTCTCAACTCTTTTCGCCTATCCAGCTCAATATATTACCACTAAGATGTTTTATAGTGAGAATTAGTCTAGTGGCCCTCCTCTGCACTCTTTCCAGAGCCTCAATATCACCCACCATGTGAGGAGACCAAAACTGGACACAGTATTTTAAGAGACCTGACCAAGGTCTTGTATAAGACAACATAGTATGCCTCGCCTTTATAATCAATTGTCCTGTGAATGCACATCAACACCCTATTTGCTCTAGCTATCTTTTCATGGCATTGCTTGTGTAACTTTAGAGATGTTTGCACTGGAATGCCCAGAACTCTTTCTTTCACCACTTCTTTAATGCTTTTCGCTGAAGGGTGTATACGCTTTCAGCCTTCGCCTTGCCCGCGTTCATAATGCTCATCATAGACAGTCCCTTGGAATCGAGGAAGACTTGCTTCCACTCCTGAAGTGAGTTCTTTGGTGGCTGAACAGTCCAATAGGAGAGCCACAGACTCTGTCACAGGTGGGACAGATAGTCATTGAGGGAAGGGGTGGGTGGGATTGGTTTGCCGCACGCTCTTTCTGCTGTCTGCGCTTGATTTCTGCATGCTCTCAGCATTGAGACTCGAGGTGCTCAGCACCCTCTCGGATGCACTTCCTCCACTTAGGGTGGTCTTGGGCCAGGGACTCCCAGGTGTTGGTGGGGATGTTGCATTACACTACACGTTTCCAAATTAGGCATAATTTGCCAGTCATGAGCCCAATCTTTTAACACATCAAGATCTGCCTGAAGCCATCGAGCACAGTCTACAGTCCTAACACTCGCACAGATCTTAGTATCATCTGCAAATTTGCAGATCGTGCCCAAACACCTACATCTAAATCATTAATAAAGATCCAAATCTAACCATAACTACTTTTTGCCTACATGCTTCGAGCCCGTTCTCAATCCAGCTCAATATATTACCACCAATACCAGAGGATTTAATCTTCTAGAGAAGCCTCTTGTGCGGTACCTTATCAAAAACCTTTTTGGATATCCCAGTAGGCAATATCTACTGGGCTTCCCTCATCCACCATCTTGATGACTTCTTCAAAAAATACAATCAGACATGACCTTTTTATGAAGCCATGTTGGGTGTCCCTAATATATCCCTCTCTGTCCAAGCAATCATATGAAGATTCCCTCAAGCATCTTTCCTATTACTGATGTCAAACTAATGGGCCTATAGCTACCCGGGTCCGTCTTGTCACTTTTGTAAAGATGGGGACTACGTAGCCTCCTTCCAGTCAACAGGAACTATCCCAGAATGCAGTGAGGCATTACAAATATAGGTAAGGGGCTTGCACAGCATGTGTCCCATCTCCCTGAGGACTCTCGCATGGATATCATCAGGCCTGGTTGCTCTATCTATTTTTAAGTTTTTAATACTATTCAAAACAACATGTTCAATTTTTTTTATTCGTTCCTGGGATGTGGGTGTCAATGGCAAGGCCAGCATTTATTGCCCATCCCTAATTGCCCAGGAGAAGATAATGATGAGAAACCTAGTTGAACTGCTGCAGTCTGTGTTGAAGGTACTCCCAAGGTGCTGATACAGGAACAATGAAGCAACGGCGATACGTTTCTATGTCAGGCTGGTGTGTGACTTGGAGGGGAACTTGGAGGTGATGGTGTTCCCATGCACCTGCTACCCTTGTCCTTTTTAGGTGGTAGAGGTTGTGAGTTTGGGAGGTGCTGTCTAAGAAGCCTTGGTGAGTTGCTGCAGTGCATCTTGTAGATGGTACACACTGCAGCCACGGTGCATTGATGGTGGAGAGAGTGAATGTTCAAGGTGGTGGATGGGGTACCAGTCAAGTGGCTGCTTTGTCCTGGATGGTGTCAAGCTTCCTGAGTGTTGTTGGAGCTGCCCTCATCCAGGTCAGTAGAAAGTTTTCCATCACATTCCTGACTTGTACCTTGTAAATGGTTGAAAGGCTTTGGGGAGTGAGGAGGTGAGACATTTGCTGCAGAATACCCAACCTCTGATCTGCTCATGTAGCCACAGAATTTAAGTGGCTGGTCCAGTTAAGCACTGATTCTGCTGCCTGCACCGGTCTAGTGGCTTCCTGCAATGCAGCCCATAAAGAGTGTCCAGCATGATTCTTGCTGTGCAGTGAGGACAACACATGGAGCTACCATTGAATGAGTTCCTTCAGTACCATGATGGCGAGGACAGTCATGACCTAGAGGATGGTGAGGATGCCAACAATTGTCTGGAGCCAGAGCTCTTCAGCAGTAGCTTATTGAAGTTTGCGTCAGATGAACAATCATTGCTTCCCTATATTAACAGTCATGTCCAACATCTCTCCCACTCCTTCCACCCTCCAATAAATTGCTTCTGCTCAAAGACCACCATTTATATTCATGTTAACTCACACTGCATGATTACCAGCTACTACAGGAACACACTTTGCATACAAAGATTTCAACAAGGATTATAATTTTATAGTCTGTTACAGATGCCTAAGATTATTTACTACTCTGGTGTCAGCTCCTGGTATCGTTCTTAAATTACTGTCTCATCTAGTTTAGTGCTTCTCTAATGTGCTCCCCCAGTGGCTGCAGCTTGGGAGGTGGAAGGCTGCTATGGTTCAGTCAAAGAATCATGAGATATTTGTGTTTGGTGACCAGTAGCAGCCTGGGCCCAAGAGGACTTGAGGCAGTCTGGCTCGGTTGGCTTTCTGGCACCAGGGTGGTAATTGGTGGTGAGGGTCCAGATGTGATGTCACGGAGGTGGCAACATGTTCCATTCCCGCTGCACGACTGGCCCTGTTATGGATGAGTACCCACCATCGGTACAATGTACACCTGAACTGAAAATTGCCCCATTGGTTTCTTGAGGCAGCCAGCAGGGCATCTTCTAACTACAAGAAAACTTAATTGTATTTGTCATTTTTTTTTTTTATTCGCTGCTCTTGTGTGAGTAGAAAGTTGGTTTATTCCTAGCTTTTTTTCTCCTGACTTGTTGGTGGGGTTTGGTTCAACAGCTGCTCTTTGGTATCTCATCTAAGTAACCATCATTCTAGTATTAACTAAACAATGCGTGTTGGTAGATAATTTGACAGTGGGCGCTGTCACAGCTGGGGCCAATTCTGTCTGCACCTAGTGCCCACATGCAGTCTTTAGATTAATGGTCGTCTTCTCAGTTGGAATCAGTTAACTCCAAAGTGACCTGGGACTACACTGTCTCTGTGTGGCTCACTTGACCAACTCACTGACCAATTAGGGCAGCAGACTAATGTTCTAGAACCAATTACTGGGTGGACAAGAGCAGTCTAGTCACATTTGCTTTCTTGTGTTTTTTTCCCTTTCAAGCCCCTGCCACAGGCACTCCTCCGCCCCCGCCAGCCGCCCACACACACACCCCTTCCCAGCCTCGTTTGACTGTTGTAGGATCAACTTGTGAACCCACAGATCTCTTTGATCAAGTCAAATACTGTGCCGCTGCAGGTTGCTAAAACAATTCCATAGATTGGCTGGTAACGACACTTTTATTAACTTGAATAATCAAAATAAAAGTTACACTTAGATGGTTTACAAATACGATCAGAGTCGAGTTCCTATTCAATCAGGGCCTGGAACTACTCTGGTGGCTTGTGACACTTGGGTTCCATTCATGGCAGTTGTGCAGTCCCCCCAGTATCGGTTTTTCACTGCAACTGATTGGATTCTTCATGAGGATAACAGCTGTCCTGCCAACATATTACTAACTTGTTTAGTTCCTGCAACATAAGAGCAGGCTTGTCACCAGAAGTAGTGTGGAGATGAACCACAAAAATGATTGACCCTAAAGTGGCTGCATGAATCAGCCAGTGGGAGTGCTATTTTCAATTATGTGAGAAACCTTGTGCATTTCTTTATTTTCCCTCTGCTCCCTTACACCCACTGAGTTACCTATTGATGCTCCAAAACTATGGCCTCGATTTTGGTCTGGCAGAAACCGAGCGAGTGAGCCCGTTCACATCAGGAAAGTCGATTTGCTGCCCTGCTCCCAGTGGAAACCGACCAAATGCTATTTTTAACTCTGCAGCTGACTGAGGTGGCAAATGCCTCCACCGAAAGAGAAGTGTGCCTCATGAATCAATTCAAATATGGTTCCAATTATATAATTTGGACCCCAACACAATTTTAACAGGGCGGGTCGGCAGTATCGCTCAGCAGCCAACCTGCTGAGTAAAACTTGGCAAGCATTGGCTTCACAAACAGACTAATATGACTGGAAGATGCGTTTAAAGGGGCACTCTCATGCAGGCACTCAGGTTATTGGAATCTGTGTGCTTTTGTGAGCAGTCCATTTCCAAGGTAGTTCTGAACTTCCAGTTTGTTTCAGATTTCCTCCCCCCCCCCCCCTCCCCCCCAGGATTTGCAGCAGTACCCAGCTTCCCTTGTGTCCAGATTATAATATCACATTATCATGTTGCTGTTTGTGGGAGCTTGCTGTGTGAAAATTGGCTGCCGCGTTTCCTACATTACAATAGTGATGATACTTCAATAGTACTTCATTGGCTGTAAAGCGCTAGGTGACATCCTGAGGATATGAAAGGCACTATTTAAATGTAGGTTTTTAAATTTATTTTATAATTGACTGCACTCATGTAGCTATCAAGGACGCAAGAAGACAAGCTATAGCAGCTTATGTGAACAGAGGTCTTCTACTCCATCAATGATCACCACAGAAGGATAATGCAAGTGTGTGTCCGTTTCACTGGCAGCTGCTGCAGCGCCTTCATTCTGTGACACTCCTCTATACCCCCTTCACCTTTCCACCCATCGAAGAACGTCAGAGAATGGCTGCTAGACGACAAGGAATTCCCCTCCACACCAGGCTGATGACACCCCTCCGCAATCTCACCATGCCTGAGCAACATGGGTACAGTGAGCGCGATGGGACCACCAGCAGCATCATCGAGCATCCATTGGCACTTTGAAGATTCGGGTGCCTTGTTTGCTCTTGGAGCTCCCCACATTATGGCCCAGACAAAGTGGGCTGCATCATTGCACTTTGGTACATTCTATACAACCTGCCAATGTAAGGATGGAGTACTCAGGAGCACGCACCTGTGCAGGCATCATCCGACGAGGAAAAATTGTACGAAGATGAGGAAAAACTCCAAGATGGAGCAGCAGATGGCACATTGCAGCTAGAGAGGCAAGGGGGCAATTGATATTGCAGTGCTGTCGGTGATTTCCTCAGTTCCCTTACTTGAATAGTTAGAAACAGATCCTCAGCATTAACAGTACTTGTTAGCCCTTCACTACACTTTTGATTCTACATTGAAGGCATTCAACTAACCTCTGTCAATTAAATTCAACAATACAGACTAAATGGCTGATTTTTAACCCTGCCTGCCCGGCAGAAACTGTGTGTGTGACCAGCTAAAATGGCTGCCGCAACTTTCCCCCTCCAATCCTGCTAGCTTCCCACAGGTTGCAGTTTTAACCTGCTCACTTAAGCAGGTGAGCGGGATATACGCCGGAAGGCAGCAGGAGTCCTGCTCTAACCTGGTGGCAAACGGACCTAGGGCCATAAGAGGCCCAGAGAAGTATTTTTGTTCCTGTTTCCATGTGGAACAGGAGGCGCAGGGCTGGTATAGCTCGTGGAGACCCTAGAGATGTTGGTGGCTTGTGACTTCTGGGAGCTTGAGGGCCTCGCTGCAAATTTCAGAACTTCAGCTGTTGTCGGGGCAGTCTGGACCAACTGGTTCTCTGGTGCCCGTGGTTGGTATTGGTTGAAGGGGTGCTGAGGTAGAGGGCTCTGACCCCCTGAGAGGGGCAACACGTGCCACTGCCTCTGATACTACATCTCCCATAGGGCTGGCATTCATCACTTCCACTCTGCAGTGGAAGAGCAGATTGCAGAAGAGGAGTGATGTCTGTTTGCTCTGGCAATCTTTCCAAGGCGGACGTTTGGCTCTCCAGGTCGGAGCTCAGAGCCCAGAGTCTGCACGGCAGCATATGAACTTCCACTGAAGCGGCAATTACTGCTGACTGATTTCTGTTGAGGGTCCAGCTGCAACATACTTGCAGGTGGCCACACTCTTCAAAATAGAGTGCAGGGTGCTGATGTCCTGGACGTTTACACTACATTTTCTCTTCTATATCAGTGAGTAACTTTTAGCATTGTTGCCAATTTAAGTGTATCTAAGGGTTAAGTCATGGCAGGAGAGCTCGGACACGTGTTATGCTCCTCCTGTACTATGTGGGAAATCAGGGACGCCTCCGGTGTCCGCGTTGCGGAATTGGAGCTGAAGGTGGATTCGCTCTGGAGCATCCACGATGCTGAGAATGATGTGAATAGCACGTTTAGTGAGTTGGTCTTACCGCAGGTAAAGGGTCCACAGCCAGATAGGGAATGGAAGACCAACAGGAAGAGCAGTGCAAGGAGGGTAGTGCAGGGATCCCCTGCGGTCATCCCCCTGCAAAACAGATACACCGCTTTGAGTACTGTTGAGGGGGATGACTCATCAGGGGGGAGCAGCAGCAGCCAAGTTCATGGCACCGTGGGTGGCTCTGCTGCACAGGAGGGCAGGAAAAAGAGTGGGAGAGCGATAGTGATAGGGGATTCAATTGTAAGGGGAATAGATGGGTGTTTCTGCGGCTGCAACCGAGACTCCAGGATAGTATGTTGCCTCCCTGGTGCAAGGGTCAAGGATGTCTCTGAGCGGGTACAGGACATTCTGAAAACGGAGGGTGAACAGCCAGTTGTCGTGGTGCACAATGGTACCATGAGGTCCTACGAGACGAATTTAAGGAGCTCGGAGCTTAATTTAAAAAGTAGGACTTCAAAAGTAGTAATCTCGTGGATTGCTACCAGTGCCACGTGCTAGTCAGAGTAGGAATTGCAGGATAGCTCGGATCAATACGTGGCTTGAGCAGTGGTGCAGCAGGGAGGGATTCAAATTCCTGGGGTATTGGAACCGGTTCTGGGGGAGGTGGGACCAGTACAAACTGGACGGGCTGCACCTAAGTAGGACTGGAACCAATGTCCTAGGAGGAGTGTTTGCTAGTGCTGTTGGGGAGGAGTTAAACTAATATGGCAGGGGGATGAGAACCAATGCAGGGAGACAGAGGGAAACAAAATGGAGACAGAAGCAAAAGACAGAAAGGAAATGAATAAAAGTGGAGGACAGAGAAACCCAAGGCAAAAAACAAAAAGGGCCACTTTGCAGCAACACTCCAAACAGTCGAAGTGTGCTAAAAAGGCAAACCTGAAGGCTTTGTGCCTCAATGCGAGGAGTATTCGGAATAAGGTGGACGAATTAACTGTGCAGATAGCAGTTAACGGATACGATGTGGTTGGCATCACGGAGACATGGCTCCAGGGTGACCAAGGCTGGGAACTCAACATCCAAGGGTATTCAACATTTAGGAAGGATAGACAGAAAGGAAAATGAGGCGGGGTGGCGTTGCTGGTGAAAGAGGAAATTAAAACAATTGTAAGGAAAGACATTAAGCTTGGATGATGTGAAATCGGTATGGGTGGAGCTACGGAATACCAAGGGGCAGAAAACGCTGGTGGGAGTTGTGTACAGAACTCCAAACAGTAGTAGTGATGTTGGGGAGGGCATCAAACAGGAAATTAGGGGTGCATGCAATAAAGGTGCAGCAGTTATCATGGGTGACTTTAATATGCATATAGATTGGGCTAACCAAACTGGAAGCAATACGGTGAAGGAGGATTTCCTGGAGTGCATAAGGGATGGTTTTCTCGACCAATATGTCGAGGAACCAATTAGGGGGGGAAGCCATCTTAGACTGGGTGTTGTGTAATGAGAGAGGATTAATTAGCAATCTCGTAGTGCGAAGCCCGTTGGGGAAGAATGACCATAATATGGTGGAATTGTATATTAGGATGGAGAATGAAACAGTTAATTCAGAGACCATGGTCCAGAACTTAAAGAAGGGTAACTTTGAAGGTATGAGGCGTGAATTGTTTAGGATAGATTGGCGAATGATACTTAAGGGGTTGACAGTGGATGGGCAAAGGCAGACATTTAGAGACCGCATGGATGAACTACAACAATTGTACATCCCTGTCTGGCGTAAAAATAAAAAAGGGAAGGTGGCTCAACCGTGGCTATCAAGGGAAATCAGGGATAGTATTAAAGCCAAGGAAGTGGCATACAAATTGGCCAGAAATAGCAGCGAACCCGGGGACTGGGAGAAATGTAGAACTCAGTAAAGGAGGACAAAGGGTTTGATTAGAGCAGGGAAAATAGAGTACGAGAGGAAGCTTGCCGGGAACATTAAAATGGACTGCAAAAGCTTCTATAGATATGTAAAGAGAAAAAGGTTAGTAAAGACAAATGTCGGTCCCCTGCAGTCAGAATCAGGGGAAGTCATAACAGGGAACAAAGAAATGGCAGACCAATTGAACAAGTACTTTGGTTCGGTATTCACTAAGGAGGACACAAACAACCTTCCGGATATAAAAGGGGTCAGAGGGTCTAGTAAGAAGGAGGAACTGAGGGAAATCCATATTAGTCGGGAAATTGTGTTGGGGAAATTGATGGGATTGAAGGCCGATAAATCCCCAGGACCTGATGGACTGCATCCCAGAGTACTTAAGGAAGTGGCCTTGGAAATAGCGGATGCATTGACAGTCATTTTCCAACATTCCATAGACTCTGGATCAGTTCCTATGTAGTGGAGGGTAGCCAATGTAACCCCACTTTTTAAAAAAGGAGGGAGAGAGAAAACACGGAATTATAGACCGGTCAGCCTGACATCGGTAGTGAGTAAAATGATGGAATCAATTGTTAAGGATGTCATAGCAGTGCATTTGGAAAGAAGTGACATGATAGGTCCAAGTCAGCATGGATTTGTGAAAGGGAAATCATGCTTGACAAATCTTCTGGAATTCTTTGAGGATGTTTCCAGTACTGTGGACAAGGGAGAACCAGTTGATGTGGTGTATTTGGACTTCCAGAAGGCTTTCGACAAGGTCCCACACAAGAGATTAGTGTGCAAAGTTAAAGCACATGGAATTGGGGCTAGTGTGCTGACGTGGATTGAGAACTGGTTGGCAGACAGGAAGCAAAGAGTAGGAGTAAATTGGTACTTTTCAGAATGGCAGGCAGTGACTAGTGGGGTACCGCAAGGTTCTGTGCTGGGGCCCCAGCTGTTTACATTGTACATTAATGATTTAGATGAAGGGATTAAATGTAGTATCTCGAAATTTGCGGATGACACTAAGTTGGGTGGCAGTGTGAGCTGCGAGGAGGATGCTATGAGGCAGCAGAGTGACTTGGAAAGGTTAGGTAAGTGGGCAATTGCATGGCAGATGAAGTAAAATGTGGATAAATGTGAGGTTATCCACTTTGGTGGTAAAAACAGAGAGACTATTATCTGAATGGTGACAGATTAGAAAAAGGGGAGGTGCAACGAGACCTGGGTGTCATGGTGCATCAGTCATTGAAGGTTGGCATGCAGGTGCAGCAGGCGGTTAAGAAAGCAAATGGCATGTTGGCCTTCATAGGGAGGGGATTTGAGTACTGGGGCAGGGAGGTGTTACTGCAGTTGTACAGGGCCTTGGTGAGGCCACACCTGGAATATTGTGTACAGTTTTGGTCTCCTAACTTGAGGAAGGACGTTCTTGCTATTGAGGGAGTGCAGCGAAGGTTCACCAGACTGATTCCCGGGATGGCGGGACTGACATATCAAGAAAGTCTGGATCAACTTGGCTTGTATTCACTGGAGTTCAGAAGAATGAGAGGGGATCTCATAGAAACGTTTAAAATTCTGATGGGTTTAGACAGGTTAGATGCAGGAAGAATGTTCCCAATGTTGGGGAAGTTCAGATCCAGGGGTCACAGTCTAAGGATAAGGGGTAAGCCATTTAGGACCGAGATGAGGAGAAACTTCTTCACCCAGAGAGTGGTGAACTTGTGGAATTCTCTACCACAGAAAGTTGTTGAGGCCAATTCACTAAATATATTCAAAAAGCAGTTAGATATCGTCCTTACTACTAGGGGGAATCAAGGGGTATGGCGAGAAAGCAGGAATGGAGTACTGAAGTTGCATGTTCAGCCATGAACTCATTGAATGGTGGTGCAGGCTCGAAGGGCCGAATGGCCGACTCCTGCACCTATTTTCTATGTTTCTAAGTGTGATGCAATCTTCCACTCTTTCAGCTATGATAGTAAAACCTCTTGGAAGGCCTTCCAATATGTGATATAACAGCCTGTGTATAGCAGGCAGTTTTCTTCTCATTGATGGATCTCTGAAATCTGCAGCACTGTCCTCAGCAGAGATGGGAGAGGACCCTGCCTTGTAACTCACTCTCTAACCCATGCAGATTCTCAATTTCTGTGCTGGCGCTTGGGAATGATGGAGCACGTGACGGTTTCTCCTCCCAAGGTGTCATCTTCTACGGACAGTGGCGATTGAGAAGGGCCTTGATGAAAGAGAAAGAACGAGTTAGGATGGTTCTGAAAGGATAGAAAGTAGCCAATAACAACAACTTGCACTTACCTAGCGCCTTTTAACGTAGCAAATGAACGTTGTCAAACAAAATCTGACACCGAGCCACATAAGCGATAGTAGGACAGGTGACCACATGCTTGGTCAAAGAGGTAGGCTTTAAGGAACGTTTTAAATGAGGAGAGAGGTGTACAGGTGCAGAGAGGTGTAGGAAGGGAAGTTCAGAGCCTAGGACCTAGGCAGCCGAAAGCATGGCCACCAGTGATGGAGCGATTTTAAAAAAATAAATAAAGGTGTCTCAAAATGCTTCATATAATTACTTCAAAATCACTTTTATTATGTGGGCAAAGAAACCACTATTTTTATTACATTGTTTATTCAAAATTCTGTAAATGCTAAGCTCGTAGTATAGTCTGTACTCCACTTTATGTTGATGATTTAACTTGGCCAACGTCTCCATTCAAACAGTACTCATAAGATCTGCCTTGTCTGGATCTCCGCTGTGCGTTGCTAAAAAAGTAGCTTAAAACTTGTGAAATGCTGCATGTTTCGACCTGCCGCATGTCAGCACAATTTTTTTTTGCTAATAGGCTTTTTTTTAATAAAAAGGTTTTTTTGTTTGAACCATGCTATGAGGAGTCACACACAAGGCAGATCCTGTAAAAGTCCCTTCAAGGACTGGAGGGTAGTTAGTTGGCAGTGATTTTTCTTTTGAGGTGCGAGCTCTTTTGGATTTAGCTCGCATTTTGTTACTCAGTTGCACAAGTGCACAGTATGTGGGAACTTGGATCGATTTTCAGTTTCAGCAGTTCAAATTACAGCGAAATCTTATGTAGGGCAAAGATTATCTGCCAAAATCTTTGCCCTACATAACAGTTGCGACACTTCAAAATTAACTTATTGTGTAATGTTTTGATATAATGTGATCAGTTACTATATAAATTAAGGTCTTTCTTTTCTACAGTGATGGAGACGAATGTTCCCTTTAGGCTGCACGGCCACGCTGTACTCTGGCTTCTACACAGCCAGCTGTTAAATGGGATAAAACGCGCATGCACAGTATTTTGAATGGGCTGCGCAGCCTCTTAAAGGGGCCGTGCACCCAAATAGAAAATTAAAGGGAAATTGGAGTGGAATCCCTGATGAAAAATGGAATTTGACAGACAATTGAGATTGTTCTTCGCAGGAGTACAATGCATGGTTTAGTAGACCTTCTGATGGATAACCAGGAAAGCAAATTCTTTAAACATGAATAATGGAGGTTTTATTTTCGATGGAAACTAAGAGCAGGCACATTAACCGGCCATGTTTTGGACTGGAGGGGTAAATTTAACCCATCACACTCCGGCAAACTGACCGCTTCGTGCCGGCCACCCGTTTTATGCCCCGACTGATTTTGAAACAGTGATTATCTGCACGAACATGGTTGTGTCCTCCTGCGCATGCACACGGTCGTGTCAGCCCCTACTTGCCTATGTGTTTCCGATTGCCTTCTGCGTGCTGTCACTGAGGCCGCCCACGCACAGTACCCCACGGTTGCGGCTGCAGTGCAGTGTGGGCCACACTTTGTTCAGCACCGTGAGAGTTCTGGATCCGTGCTGGCCGTGGGGGCGGTGAACCGGAGTGCGGTGGGGGGGAGAAGAGAGAGAGAGAGAGAGATTGATTGGAGGGGGGAATTTGAGAAGTGGGGCGGGGGCGCGGAATCTTTCAATTTTCCCTCCTCTCCTCCAGCTCTTGCTAGAGTGCAATCCTGTGGACAGAAGCCTTGTACTTTGGCTAAGTGGCTATCATTCATACATGGGTCTAGACAGAGTGTCAGCAGGCTAGTTGGCCATGAAGGACATCACAGCCAAGCCTGATCCTGTGCTCATTCGACATCTACATATGCACATTCCAGTGGAGTCACTGGGTGCAATCAGGAGCGAGAATCTGAGGTGATTTACCTCGGCCAAGACCATGGGGGGGGCGAAATTGCCCCGCGCACGGTTTGGGGCGCATAATTTGAATTTATGAATATTTAGTGCCTGAGCGGCAAGTGCTGCCCCCCCCCCACCTGCTCGGAATTGGCCACTTAGAGGCAAAATAATGTGTGGGGCTGTACCCGGGCGTTTGCGGGACGGTCACGGCGCGTTCGTGGGGGCGCCGCTCTCAGCGCCACGACGAGCGGATCAGTGAGGCGTGGACGTGCCGCGTCACGCTGATGTGTCATAACGTCCATCCCCTTTTAAAGAGGAGGCCGCTGCAAACGCTGCAGCCGCTTTAGTGGCGCCCAATGGGCCTCCAGGGAGGGTGTCGTCCGGCCGGTGGCCGCCACTGTTGGGCCCACTGAAAAAAGATGGCGGCCACGGCGCTACCACCTCCCCTTTAAGGACGTCCCAACCACCACAGCTTCTCACCCCGAGAAATTGTTGGTCGCATCACCCCACCCGACAATTTCCGCAGGGCGATAAGGGGTCGGCGCACACGGCGATTACGGCATCACTGTGCGTGCAGTGCGCTAATCATGGGGCGCGGGCAAACCACATTTTGATCTGAGCTCGGGGGAGGGGGGGTGGCGGTGGGTGAGCGTTCTGGCCGCCGCGCCCATGCGTTGGTGCATCTGCCGCTCGTTGGCGCCTCCCGGAGGTGCTATCGGGCATTTCTCAGGGGCAATTTCAGCCCCCATGTATTTTAGTAAACACCAGATGGTGCATTTAACCACTGAGCGATTCCTTCGTTGATTTACTAGAGAAGACATTTGGGCAATATGAGAAATGAAACTGGTCCGACCGATGAACGAGCAAACTGTTTCTAAGAATGCCAAAGTGTGAACCAGTTGAGACAGGACTCAATATCCAAGTCCAGTGCCCCATTTTTAAAGTCCTCCAGTTGGCACAATAGGATACATTTCTGACATTCCATTACTGATCTTGCCTGCCAAGAGTGCATATCAGAAACTAGGGGGAACACTGCTCGTGGTTTTCTAGCCAAAGTCTGAAAATTACCCATAATATTTTGATCAATTGCGACTGGTAGATCATTAAGTTATTAGACATTTTATTGACTTAATTTTTTAAAAATAAAATCAATTTGATGGCTAGCCTATTGACAAAGTACTGTGGTTACTCTGATATATTGACCCAGTATTATGGGGCTCAATTTTCCCCAGTGATTTGCACCATTTTTTTTGGAGCAGGCTGCTTTTTTTTGGCCTAACTTAAAAATCCGCAGTTTCCCCAATCAATTTGCACCAGCGTAACTTATTTAGTTTTTTTTAGGTATGTTTTTTTTTCATCCAAAGGGGGCGTAACCAGCCACCTGTGCCAATTCTGGTCATTTAGTGAACTTTGGCCAGCTGATAGTTACTCTATTTCTGCTTAGGCCAACGTATGTGGCCGCTCCAGAAAACCCTTGCGGGGCGTTAAAGAAATCGGTGCAGGTAAGTAAATCGAAGGCCATTCGGCTTGGGCTAGGAGCGGGAAGCGGAACGGATCGGGAAGGTACTCACTCGGGGCCAGGGTCGGAGGCAGTCGGTCAGAAGGCTTGGTGCCCGGGAGAGGGAGGGAGAGAGAGGTCACAAGACCTTTGTGTGTGGTCCATCCATACAGGGGGGGAGAGAGCACTACGAATCTGTGCTGCCTGCTTTCCTGCCATTTTGAGCTGCTTTGAAAGTTTAACTAAGTATGGGGGCAATACTGACAATGCCATACCTTGTGTGAGCGTTCTGCATCATGGTGCTACGTCGGAGACAATTGATTAGAGCTCATCCCATCAGAGCCTGTAGGGTGCTGGGCAGGTGGCCTTACCCACCTCGGGTATATCGAGACAGGCGTTCGTACCTGCACCTGAGTGATGCAGACTTTGTCAGAAGGCTGCATTTCTGCAAATAAGTTGTCCGTAAGATCTGAGAGTTGGTGAAACCAGACCTGCAGCTGAGAAGCGTCAGGAGAACTGCTTTGTCAGTTGAAGTGAAGGTTACAGCTGCACTTTCATTCTATGCCTTCGGATCGTTTCAAGCTACAACTGGGGATGTGGGTTCTATCTCTCAACATGCAACACATGTCTCCATTCACCAGGTCATGGCTGCACTGTATGCGCAGAGGAATGACTTCATCAAGTTCCCCATGACCGCCCAAGCAATCCATGACAGGGCTGTGGGCTTCTCAAGGATTGCTGGCTTCTCAAAGGTACAGGGCTGCATTGATTGTACTCGCATCGCCTTGCGAGCACCTTTGCAGAATTCCGAGATGTACAGGAATAGAAAAGGCTTCCGCTCCATTAATGTGCAGCTCGTGTGTGACGACATGCATCGCATCATGTCAGTCGATGCAAGATACGCTGGCAGCACCCATGATGCATTCATCCTCCGCGACAGCGTTATATCTGCCATGTTTGAGCAGCAGCCAGAGGGCAGAGCTGGCTACTGGGAGACAAAGGGTACGGCCTCGTCACCTCGCTCATGATGCCCTCACACGTAACCCGGACGGAAACTGACCGTCAATACAACATGTCGCACATTGCGACGCGCAGCATCGTTGAGAGGACCATTGACATGTTGAAACAGCGTTTTCAATGCCCGGACCATTCCAGAGGCTACTTGCTGCACTCCTCTGAGATTGTCGGTCAATTCATTGTTGTGTGCTGCATGCTGCATAACTTAGCCATCATGAGGCAGCAGCACCTGGTAGTGGAAGAACCACCTGCGGTGAGAGTGGCTGATGATAATGTGGAAGATGCAGGTGACGAGCAGGAGGAGTAGGATGCCACCCATCCTGCCCCCTCCTCTGCTGCACATGCGCAGAAGGCCCGGCTGCGTTTTTCGGCGCAGACAGCAGGCTCCACCACCCCCCCCCCCCCCCCCCCCCCCACCCCCCCGAGGTGACTGGCCATGCTGCGCGGCTCCGGATTGCAGTATAAGATCAGGGAAAGTTTGGACATGTTTTTCTGTCGCATTTCTGGACCTAAAAACATGGCAATACGCCAGAAAACGGGCTTGGGCAAAATTGGGCCCATGGGCACTATGGTGTATTGACCCAGTATTATGGTGAGATACTATGGAATGATCAACCGTGATTCTTTCAATGGATCATCTGAGAGAGTAAGTAGGGTCCTCATTAATCGGCACAAACTGTATTGTATTTTGAGCAGATTTTATATCAAACTTGATCAGAATTAATTCATGAATATTACTGATCACTTTATGCCACATTTTTTTTAAATACACAATTTATCTCTGCTTCCTCTTGGTACATTCAGAAATTATAGGGGTCTTTGATCCTGGTGTAAATACTGGGACCTGCCCACCGGTGACTTCGGGCATTGATCCCAACAGAGTTTGTGAAGTCGGAGAGACGTTAGCTTATTTAAATAATGGCAGTGGATGCTTGCACTGTAGTGCCCACCAGTCCCAGCAAACTCAGTTGGCTCTGGGGGATTGGTTGGTTGCTGGTTTCCCTCCTCCCCAGAAAAATGTCAATACTTTGTCTGTCAGCCATCATTTATAAGAAGGCCGAGAAAAAAATTAACACATGTCCAAATATTCACTGGGTTCAGCCAACTCCAGGCCTAGACCCTAAAGTGGGCCCCAACCTGCTGTTGGACAGACCAGTATGCCTTGCACACACTTGGCATACTAACTAGCCTATTGCTCTTCTCTTCTACCAGGACCCGAATTTCTTCTTATGCGGCGTGGTGTCAAATTTTTGTCTTCTAACGTGCCTGTGAAGCACCTAGGGATGTTTTACTACGTTAAAAGTGCTATCTAAATACAAGTTGTTGTGTTGTTGTTGTTAGGATTGTGTGAAATCTCAGCCTGGCATTCTCCTGCCCCAGCCATGCTCTCTAGTACACTGCTGGCTATGTTTGTGGTGGGTGGACCGTCTGTCCCTCAAGACCTTGGGGAAACTGGTTGGGAATCCAGGACCTGGCATAATTAGTGCCCCTTTTGCCAGAAGTACAGTGGAAATACGATGGAAGGGCCATAGATATTTAGACCCATATAGAATAAGCGATGAGCTGAAAAATAAACCACTTCAACAAAATGGTGAGGTTTTCAAGCCTGCTATCATTTAGTTTATTTTATTTATAAAAACTTTGAAAAGCTGCTCTAGAGAACATATTTCTACATTTTTCCCGCTGTCTTCAGAATCAGCGACAGTCTCATTCACCTCAGAACTGCTGCTGAACTTGGGGCTGTTATCAATGCAAGGTAAATGGAGCATTAAACAGCTTCCCTACATCCGCGGATTTAAAAAGACATCCAGCTGGGATTGCTTATCTTTTTTTTTGTATTAAAAAAGGAACTGTTGCTGGTTCAATAAAACAAAGCATTCTGTTTCTGTCAGCTAGTTTGTAGTTAATTCAAATGGCCTTTGATCATGTGAATGAAAAATGATACTTCTGTGTGGTGCAATATATTCAAGTGGATGAAGAGTGATTGTAAAGGAAATAATGTGTTATCCTAGTCTTTGTTTCAAGATATAATTAAAACCATAGAATATTGAGCACTTCAAAGGGTTTTAAGTTTCCTTGGCAGTCATCTGTGCTTCTGTCTGATAAAGCAAGTGTTGAATTTGCTGAGTTACCCTCCCAGCATTGTTAAGGAATTGATTTATGTGTACAGTGGAAGGAAGCCAATTATGAAACACATCCCAAAATAATTTGTTCGCTTTAACATTGGATAATAATGCTACCTTAATACCCCTCGGCAGTGTCACTGTAACATAAACCAGGTGGTTCTAGCACCTTCTGTAGCCTGGGGATCCACACAGAGGGCATTTCTACAGTCGTCACACCATGCCAGTGAACCTCAGTGAGTGCTAAAAGCAATGCTGGGCATTGCCATTTTGGCTTAACAACCAGAGAATATATTATATTTTGTGTGTGTGTGTGTGTGTGTGTGTATTTACTAAACTATTGCTATAAACCTCCCCAGTTTACAGAGTAAAATAAAACCCCGGTACGGTGCGGGTAGACCTTCCCTAACATTAGGGAAGGTTCACCAACAGAAAATCTGAAGTAACTTTCTGGACTTTGAAACAACTGAGCATGCACAATTGTGAGCATGTACGTCCTTTACTTGGATGGCAGCAATGTTCGCAGTAAGCTGCGCTTTGTTCTGTATAGCCTGACTCTTTTGCTGCGCTGGCCCGTTAAGTTTCTGTGCATGCGCTGCACTTGCAATGGAAAAGCCCGTGAGTAGCTTGCACGGGACTAGTCGCGCAGCTTAGCGGGAACGTTGGATGGTAGTGCTCTGAAATCTACCCTCTGCATAAAGGGAAATATGGAGCACCAGCAGCCATAACACATGGAACCATCTCCATTGAGAGGTTGCACCCAAAAAAGATAAATTGTCTTTCCTCATCAGATGTTGACTAATCTATTTTTTATTTTCTGGTTTATAATTTCAGATTTCCACTCGCAGTTTTCTTTATCTTTCACTGTTCAAAGGTCATTGTCTTTAACATTTAGTGGCCTTGTGGTTTTGTTTGCAAACCGTTTTATCTACATTTGCAAACAAAGTCACCTGACCAATTAATCTGCATTGAGTCACAGTACATCAGAACATGAGGTTGAACATCATAATGTCGGAATTATGGAAATTGGGGACCCTATGGTTTTGTAAACGCAGAAAAAGGGATTGCCGAACACCTTTTCATAAGATGATGTATGTCTTTTTAAAGGAGAGCAATACAGGTCTTTTCGAAAATTTAGCAAGTTAATCCATTACACAGTGGAGTTTGTCTCCGGGTGGTATTAGGTGAGGTCACAACTAACCTTTGCATCCTTGGGTTAGGAAGGGAAAAAATAAGTTTGGGTTTCTATTCATGATTGTTATCAAGAGACAAATGTGGGTGTGTAAATGTCTGGTGACAACTGTAATGGGTCTGACCAAGATGCCTTCCATTGTCTAATTGCCTGCTGACACATGCTGTCAAGGTTCACACAATGATCTCACACAATGATCTCTTGAGTGAGCTACTGAGGGGTGCCTGGCACCTTTGGAACAAGTGGGGGGAAGAGGAAATTAGTGAATAAAGTAGGGAACCATACAAAGAACAACATACTTGACCAGATGAGCTGAGGAAGTGACAAGACTCTAAAGAAGTCTCTCTAAACATTGTGAGCTCTTTTAAAAATTCTAACTCCTAATGAAAAAGTAGTTCATGAGATCGATCATATTGAGTTCCTGTCTGCCCATGCCCCGATGTGGAATAGACTGCTTAGCTTCCCATTGTTTCTACAGCCAAGACTATTCGAGTCTGCCTGCCAAATCTGGCTTGCTGTCACATTGTAAAATGAAGTGTCCATTCTCCATATAATCCAACAACATGGATTTAGGCACTGGATTTGCTATAAACAACATTTGTTAAGTTGTTCTTACTTAAAACAAAATCCTTTTAGTGATTGTTTCTGAAACAACCAGCGTGAAACTTGGCCACAAGTTTTTCCAGGAACAAGCATTTCTCAGTGACTGCCTTTCCATTGAAGGAGATTCACTGATTGCAACAGCCCTCTCCTCTACATTTTATGTAACTTCATTTACAACTGGACACAGGGCAGTCTTTCAGCTTTAATGAATCCTTTGAGATTGCAGTAGCTTTATTAATACAGATTAGAACCATCCATTTTCTTACCACCAGGGGCTTTCAGAAATGCTCTGTCATTTTGTACATTGCATGGGCCCAAGTTTCAGTAGAACGGCGCATCTCGGAGAGGCCCGCCTAATTTCTAGAACTGAAAAAGCGGCAAATACTTAGCTCGTGATTCTCCGATATCGATCTGTAGGCCAGTTTGCAGCTCAGCGTGGCGCTGCAGGAGCTGCTGAGGGCGGAGCTACAGCCCTGCGCCAAAAGGAGTGCCGGCAGCTGTGCGTGTGCAGAGTGGAGGCTGTGCACGTGTGCAGTAGCTCCTGGCTCCCTCAATGCGTCCTGTCTCCGGGCGACCCTATCCCTTGCCGAAGGGATGTCTCCCCTATCCCAGGCTGAGTGGCCTGTCTGCCCTTACCTCCTCGGCGCAGGGCCCACCCGACCAGCAGCTCCTCGGTGGCGGGCCTCGCCCGAGCAGCATCTCGTTGGCGGCAGGGCCCGCCCGAGCATCTCTCTGGCGTTGACTCGAAGATATGACTCGCAAACGACCATATTTTCACCAGAAGGGCGACTCCATTAGGTGGAATATGCCATGGCCACGCTGAAACCTGCCTGGGGATCTTAGCGAACGATGGTGTTCTTTTGGAGAGACGCAACATACACAAGCTACTGGACCGAATCGTCTTTTTCGAAAAAATATATAAATTAAACGATGACGTGGCTTGCAGTGTCGCAGGAATAACATCTGACGGCAATATTCTAATGAATGAGCTGGATTGATTGCCCAGAGGTATCTCCTTCAGTACTAGGAGCCAATCCCATGTGAGCAGTTGGTCACAACGCTCTGATACCAAGCAGGCTTACACACAGTTCGGAGGGAAAGAGCCCTTTTGGTGTTTCGCTGCTCTACATGGGATAGGATAAGCACCATGGCTACCAGTTGTATCAGAGTGACCCCAGTGGAAACTACAGAGGGTGGAAGGCCACCTACATTGGGAATAACAGCACCGCTGCAGTATCTATGCTGAAACAAGACTTCAAAGAAGGAGATGTGACTTGCAGTCAGCACTTGCATTGGCGGTTAAAGTGTTGAATAAGACTATGGACGTCAGCAAACTATCGGCCGAAAAGGTGGAAATTGCAACGCGAACCAGAGAAAATGGGAAAATGCGCATAAAGGTGCTGAAGCAGAAGGAAGTGGAGGTTTTGATTAAGCGACACAAGGCAGAAGAAGCGAAACCTGAAAGTGAGACAAAGGAGAAGGAGCAAAAAGAGAAGGACAAATAGAGCTGCAAAATCTAGTTGACTGCAGGTTCTCAATTTATAGAATTGACCGTACCAGATACCATCCAGCTTTCTTGTACACTTCCCGCCTGAGCAGCATCTCGTTGGTGGTGGGCCCCGCCTGAGCAACTCTTCGGCAGGTTGTTGGAGGGCCCCCGCTGCTGCAGTAGGTGAGTAGAAACTTTTAATTTTTTATTTATTGATTTTTTTTTAAATTTATTTTTTGATTGGTTGATTTATTTATCATTTATTATTGATTGATATGTCCTTACTATACAGTACAAATGCACACGAGGCCCATACTTGAGAGAAGGTCACTCTGTGACCAGTAATCTTTATTCCAGCACTGAAGTGATGAAGGTGGGTGGAGCTTCCCCTTTTATACCTGAAAGTCCAGGTTAGGAGTGTCTCCCACAAGTTCACCACCGAGTGGTCAGTGTTCTCACGGTGTACAACTTAGGTCAGTTTATACATGGATTACAATGACAGTTGAATACATGACATCACCTCCCCCCCCCCCAAAGTCTTACTGGGATCACAGGTTAAGTCTCTCTGGTGGTTTACACTCCCTTGTAGAGTGCCTGAGTTGGAGCTCCGGTTGTTGGGCGCTGGCCTGAGTGTCTGCTGTTTACGGTGCCTCAGGCCTGTCCGGACTGCCCACAGTGACTGGGCTCTCCTCCACTTGGTTCCGGTGTTCGGTCACCTGTGGTGGAGTGAACTCAACATCGTGTTCTTCCTCTGCTTCTTCTATGGGGTTGCTGAACCTCCTTTTTGTTTGATCCACGTGTTTGCGGCAGATTTGTCCATTGGTAAGTTTAACTATCAGAATCCTATTCCCCTCTTTGGCAATCACAGTGCCTGCAAGCCATTTGGGCCCTGCAGCGTAGTTGAGGACAAAGACAGGGTCATTGACATCAATACATCGCGCCCTCGCATTCCTGTCATGGTAGCCACATTGTGACCGGCGCCTGCTCTCAACACTTTCTTTCATGGTGGAGTGTATAAGGGATAACCTGGTTTTGAGCGTCCTTTACATTAGCAGCTCTGCAGGTGGAACCCCTGTGAGCGAGTGTGGTCGGGATCGATTGGCCAACAGGAGGCGTGATAAGCGGCTTTGAAGGAAACCCCCTTGGATTCTGATTATGTGCACTGCTCGTTCCGCCTGGTTGTTTGAGGTCGGCTTGAACGGTGCCGTTCTGACATGGTTGATACCATTTCGTGCCATGAAGTCCTGGAACTCAATGCTTGTAAAACACGGGCCATTGTCGCTGACCAAGACGTCTGGTAGACCATGTGCGGCGAACATTGCCCGTAGACTTTCTACCGTGGCAGAGGATGTGCTTGAATTGAGAATGTTACACTCAATCCATTTGGAGTAGGCGTCTACTACAACCAAAAACATTTGTCCCATGAGGGACCTGCGTAGTCCACATGGATGCGTGACCATGGCTTGGTGGGCCAGGACCAGGGGCTAAGGGGGTCTTCCCTGGGCGCATTGCCCAGCTGGGCACACGTGTTGCACCTGCGAACACAAAGTTCCAGGTCTGCATCTATCCCTGGCCACCAAATGTGTGACCTGGCAATTGCCTTCATCATGACAATGCCTGGGTGCTCCTTGTGGAGTTCTCGGATGAACGCCTCTCTGCCCATCTGGGGCATGACTACTCTGTTCCCCCATAGTAGGCAATTGGCCTGAATCGAGAGTTCATCCTTGCGCCTGTGAAATGGTTTAAATTCCTCAGGGCATGCCCCGTACGTGGCTGCCCAGTCCCCATTCAGGACACATTTCTTGACTAAATACAGTAGTGGGTTTCTATTAGTCTAGACTTCGATCTGATTGGCTGTCACGGGTGAGCCTTCGCTTTCGAAAGCTTCAACAGCCATGACCATCTCAACAGCATGCTCGGTTGCCCCCTCGGTGGTGGCTAGTGGGAGCCTGCTGAGTGCATCGCCGCAGTTTTCAGTGCCCGGCCTGTGCTGAATTGTATAGTCATAGGCGGCTAACGTGAGTGCCCACCTCTGTATGCGGGCCGACGCATTTGCATTTATAGCCTTGTTGGCCAAAAGGGACGTAAGGGGTTTGTGATCTGTCTCCAGCTCAAATTTCCTGTCAAACAGGTACTAATGCATTTTTTTTACTGCATATACACATGGTAGCGCTTCCTTTTCTACCATCCCGCAGCCCCTTTCTGCCTGGGACAGACTTCTGGAGGCATAAGCTACAGGCTGTTACTGACCCTTGGCATTAACATGCTGCAACACACACCCGACCCCATAGGACGACGCATCGCACGTTAAAACAAGTTTCTTACATGGGTCATATAGCGTTAAGATTGTTAGAGCACGCAATTTGTTATGCTCCATCAAAAGCCCTTTCCTGGCTGCCCCCCCAGACCCAATCATGACCTTTGCATAGGAGCACGTGTAGCGGCTCTAACAGCATGCTCAATTTGGGAAGAAAGTTACCAAAATAGTTCAGGAGCCCCAGGAACGAACGCAGCTCCGTCGTGTTACGGGGCCTGAGTGCTCTCTGGATCGCTTCTGTTTTGGATGCAGTAGGTCTGATCCCGTCTGCTGCTACCCTCATCCCCTGGAATTCTACCTCTGGAGCTAGGAAGACGCACTTCGCCTTTTTCAGTTGCAGCCCTACCCGGTCCAGTCTACGTAGCACCTCCTCCAGGTTGTGGAGGTGTTCTTCAGTATCACAACCCGTGATGAGGATGTCGTCTTGAAAAACCACTGTCCTTGGAATCGACTTGGAGACTTTCCATGTTTCGTTAAAAGATCGTGGCGGCCGAGCGAATCCTGAATGGACATCTGTTGTACTCAAACAACCCCTTGTGTGTCGTGATGGTTGTCAGCTTTTTCGACTCACTCGTCAGCTCCTGGGTCATGTAAGCTGAGGTCAGGTCCAATTTTGAAAAAAGTTTGCCACCGGATAATGTAGCAAAGAGGTCCTCCGCTCTCGGTAGTGGGTATTAGTCTTGGAGTGACACCCGATTGATGGTGGCCTTGTAATCACCACATATCCTGACCGGCCCATCCGCCTTGAGCACCGGCACGATCGGGCTCCCCAGTCACTGAATTCGACTGGTGAGATGATGCCTTCCCTCAGCAGGCGGTCCAATTCGCCTTCTATCTTTTCCCGCATCACGTACAGCACTGCTCTGGCCTTGTGGTGTACTGACCTGGCGTCCGGGTTTATGTCAATCATTACCTTGGTCCCCATGAAAGTGCCAATGCCGGGTGAAATAGTGAGTCAAATTTGTCCAGGATCTGTGAGCATGATATTCGCTCCACAGAAGAAATTGCATTGACATCGCCCCATTTCCAGTTCATGACAGCAAGCCAACTCCTCCCCAGCAGTGCGGGACCATCCCCTGGGACAATCCAGAGTGGCAACCTGTTCTCCGAATCTTTGTGGGTCACGACTACCGTGGCACTGCCTAGCACCGGAATGATCTCCTTTGTATATGTCCGTAGCTATGCGTCAATCGGCAATAATTTTCGCCTCCTGGGCTTGGATGCCCATAACTTGTCGAACTGTTTGATACTCATCAGGGACTGGCTGGTCCCCGTGTCTAGCTCCATTGATACTGGGATGCCATTGAGGAGCACTGTCATCATTATCGGTGGCGTCCTGGTGTATGACCCGTATATGTGCTCCACATGAACTCGCTGAACTTCAGCTTCCAGCGATTTCCCCCAGTGTCCATTTGGCCTCGTAGGGCTTACATCGGGTTCGTCCTCCTCGTACATCAACCTGGCTGCAGGCTTCCTCCACATGAGTGCCAAGTGACCGCTGACGTTGCAGTTTCTGCAGGTATATTGCTGATACCTGCAAGCTCTGGCTGTGTGTTTGCCTCCACACCTCCAACATGAGCTGTTGTTGGAAACAAAAGGTCCACTACCAGTCGATCGTCTCTGACTGTCTCTGTAACTGTCCTTAAACGCACCATTGACAGGTGTTGATGGCCCCATTACTGGCCGCATTGTCCATTGCGATGGCATGAATCGCCTTTCAGCTAGCCATTGTCTCTGTTGAATTCCCCCTTTGGGTTCGACTACATGCTCGGGCACATTCGATTGCCCTTGTCTGCCTGGAGAACTGTGTGCCGCGTTAACAATGTTGACTCCCTGTCCATTTGCTGCATTTAAACCAAGATTTTTGTCAAACATCATTCTGGTCTATTCTTCCCCTGAGATGAATGTCTGGGCCATCAAAGCCGCTGTTTCCAGGGTCAAGTCTTTGGTCTCAATCAGTTTCCTGAAAACCCCAGCGTGCCCGATGCCCTCAATAAAAAAAAGTCTCGCAGCATCTCCACTCTGCATGCATCTGGGAACTTACATAAGCTCGCCAGTTGCCGGAGGTCTGCCACGAAGTCTGGAACGCTTTGCCCTTCTCGCTGCCGGTGCATGTAAAACCGGTGTCTCGCCATGTGCATGCTGCTCGCCGGTTTAAAGTGCTCCCCGATCAACTTACTGAGCTCTTCAAAAGTATTGTCCGCCGGCTTCTCTGGCGCCAGAAGGTCCTTCATCAGGGAGTACGTCCTGGATCCACAAACCGTCAGGAGATGAGCCCTGCGTTTGTCGACCGAATCCTGTCCCAGCCATTCCTTAGTGACAAATCTTTGCTGTAGTCTCTCAATAAAATCATCCCAAACCTCTCGTCTATGCTGCTAGTGGCCATGCTTGAGTGGTTTAAATCCCAGTTTCTCGTCGCCAATGATATGTCGTTACTATACAGTACAAATGCACACGAGGCCCATACTTGAAAGAAGGTCACTCTGTGACCAGTAACTTTTATTCCAGCACTGAAGTGATGAAGGTGGGTGGAACTTCCCCTTTTATACCTAAAAGTTCAGGTTAGGAGTGTCTCCCACAAGTTCACCACCTAGTGGTCAGTGTTCTCACGGTGTACAACTTAGGTCAGTTTATACATAGATTGCAATGACAGTTGAATACATGACAATGATGGCTCTTTATTGGTAAAAGTGAAGTGTTTATTGCTTTGTAAAATTCCTAACTTCCCTCTAACCTTCCTTCCCCGCCCCCCCCACCCCCACCATCTCTCGCTACCTGCGCCTAATTTATAAAGTGTAGGCAAGGTTTTTCTCAGCGTACAAAAATCGACACTTATTCTGTTCTAAGTTAGTTTGGAGTAACTTTTCGCTGCCTAAACTTGCAAAACAGACGTAAGTGGCTGATAACGCCCCTTTTTAAAAAAAAAACTGTACTAAAACGAAACTATTCTAACTAACTAGAACTGGCGCAAACTAAATGCCAAGAATTGCGATTTCTAAGATCTCTTTCAAAAAATAGAAGCAACTCTAGCTGAAACTTGGGCCCATGCATGTGTTAACTTCCCCATTTTTGGAAAATGTATTTTGTAATCTTTTGGGCCGTTCCATGCTGTGCACAATTCCCCAGCCAATAGGTTGAACCAGTTCCCATTTTCCACGTTTGGCAATCCTGCTCTTAAGGTGGCCTTGGATAACTTATTTTTTCCATGTGAGGAAGCTGCTTGCCTTTGGTCAGTTCCTTGCGTAAACAGTTTCCAAGTTACGGTGTTCGGAATGAAAATTCCAGGCAATTCAGTTTGTTGAGGACATCAGGCCAGGCAAGTAAATGTTGAGGGTTGAGCCATTGGTGCCAGCTGTAAGAAGTATAAGACATTAGGTAGCAGATTCTTTTGTGTTTGCCATATTTACTACAGTTTGTGCAAAGCAACAATAAGACTGGGTAAACTAACGTAATTATTTTCACTTTCAATGTTGAAGCCTGAATTGTTTAATTCTGGCACGTGTTACATATGTCCCCGATGATTCACTCGGGAAAGGCAGTGTGTAACTGAATCATACAGATGGGAAAGTCCTATGTTCAATTCCTAGTCTATGCTCCACTGGAATGAAAACAGGGACACTCTTAATTGTCCTCAGCAGCCCCGATTAGCCTCTGGATAAATAATCTGACCGGCTCCCAGTTGCTGATTGCTGCAAAGGGCACATGCGTGAATGCTGGGTGAGGGCAGGATTGAGCTCAGTGGAAAGTGAAGATGTGAATGTTGAGTGGGGGCACGGTTGGGTTCAATTGCGGTGTCCCCTATGTTTGGCCCCAGCAACACTCACTGTCTCACACAAAGGAGAATGAACACTTGGGTGAGGCACTGGAGGATAGTTGGTACCAATGGAATTGTATCTCGGCAAAAATCAATGGGCTAGAATTTCCTATCAGACCCCAGCGCCCGTTCACCACCCAAAAGACCGCCAAGACTGGAACGATTATCACCGGCGAAAACTTCTCCCCCGAAAATGAAAAAATCTGCCGAGCGAAAAACATGGGCCTTGTACCCCCATTCTGGGCGAAAAAGTGCAATTTAGGGTCCATTGGGTGGTTCCTAAGAAAAATGCGCGATTACATTTTTTAAAAATCAATAAAAATTTACCCCAAAGCTGTGGGTTGGGCCTAACAGCAGACAAACAATAAGAATAATTTTTCAAAAAACATCACCTTTTTTAAAAAAAAAGCAAAAAAAATTCCCAAGACTCTTTGAAACTAAATAACCACAACAGATTTTTAAAATAATTAGTAAAAAAAACAAGCACTGACCTTTTTCTTGAAGAGCTACTGCCCTGCTCTGCTGAACCTTGTGGGCGATTAAAAAAAAAAAAAAACCTCACCTACAGGTCACCGCTGAGCCAAATATCGCACCAGGGCAATCTCGGGACGTTGCATGCCGACGGTCCACTCCCCAGCGGGACCTCGAAGTTCCAGCCCAATGCCTTGAGGAGAGGATGAGGGGGAAATGGTTGGCAAAAGAACAATGCGTGTGATCTGTTGGAGTGGAGCAGTCCATTTGCAATATGTGACTGATGCTAAACTAGACACTTTTTTTCCAGGTAATAGTTATCCCTGGTGAATCCCAGCAATCTGATGTTCATTTGCAATTCCATGTTCAGCAAGCTCTTGCTAGAATACTTTGAAACATCACAGTATTTAATGTGATCTGGCGTCTTTAAGGATCCCCTCCTAATCGATAATCAATAATCTTTTTAAAATCACTTCTTTGTCATTGACCCGCAAGGCCAAGGCCGTAGAGATAATACATGGCGCTGTCCTGCGGAGTTAGTATTTGTGTCACAAATGTTATCTTTGTTTAGAAGCGACATATTGCACCGAAGAGAGGGAGACTTTACAGCTGGAACTTCTTTCATGTTGTTGTAAATTTAAAGTTTCAAGTGGGTGAAAAAGTACGTGTAAATGAACAGGCCACAATAAGTAAGTAAATAGTTCTAATGTATGCTTAAGTGCAGTATAATTTTTGGCTTGGAAGAATCAGTATCGTGTAGGTAAGAATCACTTTAATCTCCGTTCTGAATAGGTCATGAAACAGGAAAAATTCTGTAAAACCCACCTCCAATACTAACAACAATTGTTAGAATCTGTTTCACAAAGGGTAGTAGATGCTTTTCATCTTTGACAATCCAATATATAGCAATGAAGGTATCTATAGCAACTGACATGTTCTAACAGTCACCATGGGCTCAAGTTTCGGCTAGAGTTGCTCCTATTTTTTTGGAGCAACTAGTTTAGTATGGAGTATCTTAGAAATCACAATTCTCGGCATTTAGTTTGCTCCAGTTCTAGTTAGTTGGAATAGTTTTGTTTTTGGTACAGTTTTTTTTTCAAAAGGAGGCATTACTAGCCACTTAGGCCTGTTTTGCAAGTTTAGGCAGCGAAAAGTTATTCCAAACTAACTTAGAACGGAATAAGTGTCGATTTTTGTACGCTGAGAAAAACCTTGCCTACACTTGATAAATTAGGCACAGGTAGCGAGAGATAAATGGGGGGGAAGGGAAGTTAGGGAATTTTACAAAGCATTAAACACTTCACTTTTTTCAATAAAGAGCCATCATCACCAATGATAAATAAATCAATAAGTCAACCAATAAATCAATCAAAAAAAATTAAATAAAAAAAAAATCAATCAATAAATAAAAAATTAAACGTTTCTACTCACCTACTGCAACACCAGGACCCCTCCAATAGCCAGCTGAAGAGCTGCTCAGGCGGGGCCCGCCCCCGAGGAGATGCGGGTCAGGCGGGCCCCACCGCTGACGAGGACTTTGGACGGGGCCCATCCCAGCGAGATGCCGGGTGGGCGGGCCAGCCGCCGACGAGGAGTTCGGGTGGGGCCCGTCCCCAGGAGATGCCGGGCGGGCCCGCCGCGGAAGAGGCAAGGGCAGTCAGGCCACTCGGCCCGGGATAGGGGGCGACATCCCTTCGGCCAGGGATAGGATCGTCGCCCGGAGACAGGACGCACTGGGAGGGCCAGGAGCTACTGCGCACGTGTACAGCTGCCGGCACTCTCTTTGGCACAGGGCTGTAGCTCAGCCCCCAGCAGCTTCTGCTGCGCCACGCCGAGCTGGAAACGGCTCGACATATATATCCGAGAATTGCGAGGTAAGTATTCGCCGCAATTTCTGTTCCGCAAATTAGGCGGGCCTCTCTGATGTGCGCTGTTCTAGCGGGGGTCCGAAACTTGAGCCCTATGATTCTGGGATTTCTCGGCACTTCTGCTAACCCCTCAGCAGATTATAGGCAGTTATTATCTGAAGTTAATCCAAATGCTTTTTGGTAATACTTATAAGGTACTTCTTGTTTATATTGGCTTCAGGCCTTTGGCCGTGCTTGTCAGATACTGAAATGAGAATTCAAATTCTGTTTGACAGCTTGTGTTAAAAGATGACACAAAGTATTTCCATTTGTGTGGTGTTTGACAACTGATGGAAATAAAAATAAAAATCCTATTTTCACAGTTACCATGTCATCATCGAGCCCTGCATCTCCGTGAGTCATCCTGTCCAGTAACTGAAGATCGCTACGCTTCTACCATATTTGGACCAAGAGAGCAGTATGGCCAGTCTTTTGGCTAGCTATGTGGCATTTAACAGGTAGATTTTCAACTTGCTACCTTCATAGACACTGCAAAATTTTCAATGGCGTTGAAAAATGAACAGTGCCCATAACAGGCAGCCAATCTGCAATGGCAGTTTTATGCCGGGGTGGCAGGTTGAAAATCTACCCCCGAGTGTCGTCTTTGCATGCAGCACTGGTGACATTTGAACATATATTTTTATGTAACCTTAGAACTGAAATTCTTACTAGTTTCTTGACTCCCTAGTGAAGCATGTAATATTTGACGCCAAGATTACCCCATGAATTTAATTACCAATAGGGGGAAGTTTCAAGTCAGTGGTCAGTTCTTTCTGGAGGGAAACGATTGGCTGCCCATATGATGTGATGGGGAGTTACTGAAGTGCCTTTTCCTTTTCTTCAAAAATACATTTACAATTTCTGTATTAAATTACACTCGATGATGAGGTCTTGTGAGTTATAAATGTGTGCTCTGTGCAGAGTAATGTAACATGATTTCTATTCCCAGCTGTGGGATGGACCACAACAATTCTCTGGTTTGCCACATTCAGACATAAAAGGGTAGGAATTCCAACAGTGCTGCTGTTGATCTGGCTGAGATCGATTGGCATTTGAATTCCACTTAGTGGGGCCGACATGCGGCACAGAAAGGCATATACATGCGGCACAGAAAGGCAGATGCAGCTGCTTCCTGTTGACATAGGGTGGCCAAGACTGGGAATTAAACATACTGGGGTATCTGACAATTCGGAAAGATAGACAAGAAGGGAAAGGAGGTGGGGTAGCTCTGTTAATAAAGGATGATATCAGGGCAGTTGAGAGAGATGATATTGGCTCTGATGAACAAAATGTTGAATCATTGTGGGTGGAGATTAGAGATAGTAAGGGGAAAAAGTCACTGGTGGGCGTAGTTTATAGGCCCCCAAATAATAACTTCACGGTGGGCGGACAATAATCAAGGGAATAATGGAGGCATGTGAAAAAGGAACGGCAGTAATCATGGGGGATTTTAACCTACATATTGATTGGTCAAATCAAATTGCACGGGGTAGCCTTGAGGAGGAATTCGTAGAATGCATATGGGATTGTTTCTTAGAACAGTATGTTACAGAACCTACAAGGGAGCAAGCTATCTTAGATCTGGTCCTGTGTACTGAGACAGGAATAGTAAACGATCTCCGAGTAAAAGATCCTCTCGGAATGAGTGATCACAGTATGGTTGAATTTGTAATACAGATTGAGGGTGAGGAAGTAGTGTCTCAAACGAGCGTACTATGCTTAAACAAAGGGGACTTCAGTGGGATGAGAGCAGAGTTAGCTAAAGTAGACTGGAAACACAGACTAAACGGTGGCACAATTGAGAAACAGTGGAGGAATTTTAAGGAGCTCTTTCATAGTGCTCAACAAAAATATATTCCAGTGAAAAAGAAGAGCGGTAAGAGAAGGGATAACCAGCCGTGGATAACCAAGGAAATAAAGGAGAGTATCAAATTAAAAACCAATGCGTATAAGGTGGCCAAGGTTAGTGGGAAACTAGAAGATTGGGAAAATTTTAAACGACAGCAAAGACTGACTAAGAAAGCAATAAAGAAAGGAAAGATAGATTACGAAAGTAAACTTGCGCAAAACATAAAAACAGATAGTAAAAGCTTTTACCGATTATATAAAACGGAAAAGAGTGACTAAAGTAAATGTTGGTCCCTTAGAAAATGAGAAGGGGGATTTAATAATGGGAAATGTGGAAATGGCTGAGACCTTAAACAATTATTTTGCTTCGGTCTTCACAGTGGAAGACACAAAAACCATGCCAAAAATTGCTGGTCACGGGAATGTGGGAAGGGAGGACCTTGAGACAATCACTATCACTAGGGGGTAGTGCTGGACAGGCTAATGGATCTCAAGGTAGACAAGTCCCCTGGTCCTGATGAAATGCATCCCAGGGTATTAAAAGAGATGGCGGAAGTTATAGCAGATGCATTCGTCATAATCTACCAAAATTCTCTGGACTCTGGGGAGGTACCAGCGGATTGGAAAGCAGCTAATGTAACGCCTCTGTTTTTAAAAAAAGGGGCAGACAAAAGGCAGGTAACTATAGGCTGGTTAGTTTAACATCTATAGTGGGGAAAATGCTTGAAGCTATCATTAAGGAAGAAATAGCGGGACATCTAGATAGGAATAGTGCAATCAAGCAAACGTAACATGGATTCATGGAGGGGAAATCATGTTTAACTAATTTACTGGAATTCTTTGAGGATATAACGAGCATGGTGGATAGAGGTGTACCGATGGATGTGGTGTATTTCGATTTTCAAAAGGCATTCGATAAGGTGCCACACAAAAGGTTACTGCAGAAGGTAAAGGTACGCGGAGTCAGAGAAAATGTATTAGCATGGATAGAGAATTGGCTGGCTAACAGAAAGCAGAGAGTCGGGATAAATGGGTCCTTTTCGGGTTGGAAATCGGTGGTTAGTGGTGTGCCACAGGGATCGGTGCTGGGACCACAACTGTTTACAATATACATAGATGACCTGGAAGAGGGGACAGAGTGTAGTGTAACAAAATTTGCAGATGGCACAAAGATTAGTGGGAAAGCGGGTTGTGTAGAGGACACAGAGAGGCTGCAAAGAGATTTAGGTAGGTTAAGTGAATGGGCTAAGGTTTGGCAGATGGAATACAATGTCGGAAAATGTGAGGTCCTCCACCTTGGAAAAAAACAGTAAAAGGGAATATTATTTGAATGGGGAGAAATTACAACATGCTGCGGTGCAGAGGGACCTGGGGGTCCTTGTGCATGAATCCCAAAAAGTTAGTTTGCAGGTGCAGCAGGTAATCAGGAAGACGAATGGAATGTTGGCCTTCATTGCGAGAGGGATGGAGTACAAAAGCAGGGAGGTCCTGCTGCAACTGTACAGGATATTGGTGAGGCCGCACCTGGAGTACTGCGTGCAATTTTGGTCACCTTACTTAAGGAAGGATATACTAGCTTTGGAGCGGCTACAGAGACAATTCACTAAGCTGATTCCGGAGATGAGGGGGTTACCTTATGATGATAGATTGAGTAGACTGGGTCTTTACTCGTTGGAGTTCAGAAGGATGAGGGGTGATCTAATAGAAACATTTAAAATCATGAAAGGGATAGACAAGATAGAGGCAGCGAGGTTGTTTCCACTGGTCGGGGACACTAGAACTAGGGGGCACAGCCTCAAAATACGGGGGAGCCAATTTAAAACCGAATTGAGAAAGAATTTCTTCTCCCAGAGGGTTGTGAATCTGTGGAATTCTCTGCCCAAGGAAGCAGTTGAGGCTTGCTCATTGAATGTATTCAAATCACAGATAGATAGATTTTTAACCAATAAGGCAATTAAGGGTTACGGGGAGCGGGCGGGTAAGTGGAGCTGAGTCCACGGCCAGATCAGCCATGAGCTTGTTGAATGGCGGAGCAGGCTCGAGGAGCTCGATGGCCTACTCCTGTTCCTAATTCTTATGTTCTTATATCTGGCAGAATTTCTAACAGGTTCGGTAACCGCCCAAACTGAGGTTGGGACAAGAGGTGGGCGGAAGGAACACAAGAACATAAGAAATCTGAGCAGGAGTAGGCCATACGGCCCCTCATGCCTGCTCAGTAAGATCATGGCTGATCATTGACCTCAACTCCACTTTCCTGCCCGATCACCATATCCCTTGATTCCCCTAGACCAAAAATCTATCTCTCTCAGCTGTGAATATATTCAGAGACTCTGCATCCTCAGCCCTCTGGGGCAGAGAATTCTAAAGCATCCCCCACCCTGCCCCCATCATAAGATTTTTGCCATGACATCTTTCAGTTTGTAGAGACCCAACCAAGTGTCTTCGCTCCCAGAATACCTGACCTCTGCTCCAAGACGGAGAAAATGTTCTAACCTAAAATTCCTATTTTCATTCGCTTCCATTTTGTATTCTCTATGTAGTTCCATCTGATGTGAAACTCAATGTGATTTGTGCAGTCTATGGTTGATGAAAAGTAAAACAAGTGATATCTGGGAGGAGAGGGAATATGCACTGGTGTAAGTATTATAGTAGCAGTAAGTGGTAGAAAATGGGTTTCGGGAGTGGAATAAACTGTACAGGACATTGACTATTTGACTACAGACGTTGAGGAAAGGGTCCATGGAAAAGAGTGACAATTTTTTTAAAGGTCTGACCAGTTATAATTGTAATATGTGTTGAGAGGGGACAATATTTGCCTTCCTTTTATTCTTGTTTGATAGAGAACGCTATCTCCCTTTCAGTTTATTCTTTCCTGTTATGTGTATTTAGTGAAATTACAACACAATTAGTATTTATGTAGCTCTTTGAACATAGCAAAACGTCCCAAAACGTTTCACAGGAGTATTATGGAACACAATTTGAAACTGAGCCACTTGAGGAGAAATTAGTGCAGGTGACCAAAAGCTTGGTCAAAGAGTAGGTTTTAAGGAGCATCTTAAAGGAGGATAGAGAGGCAGAGAGGTTTAGGGAGGGGAATTCCAGAGCTTCGGGCTGAGGCAACAGAAAGCACGGTCACCAATAGTTGAGCGATTAAAATCAGGGATGCTCAAGAGACAAGAATTAGAGGAGTGCAGATATCTTGGGCGGGTTGTGGGGCTGAAGGAGATTACAGGAATAGGGAGGGGTGAGGCCATGGATGAATTTGAAAACAAGAGTGTGAATTTTAAAATTGAGCTGTTGCTTCACCGGGAGCCAATGTAGGTCAGCGAGCACAGGGGTGGTGGGTGAGCGGGACTTGGTGTGAGTTAGGACATGGGCAGGTGAGTTTTGAATGACCCCAAGTTTACATAGGGTAGAATATGGGAGGCCAGCCAGGAGTGCGTTAAAACTGTATTAATATGTTAATAAAACATGTTTTAAATGCTCCTGACTCCACAGTGACCGCATCTCCTATTTGTCAATTCTACTGATGATGTTTCCTGCAGGAAACATGAGCAATGATGTGACCGTAATGTTATGATGTTGCTGGTCATGTGTGCAGCTGGATCTCATTGACATTTACAATGAGTTGACAAAAGACATGAATTCAAACAAGACCATACTGCAGAGGATGAGACGAGTTCCAAGAAACAAATCACTCTGAACAGGATTCGGGTTGAATTTTCTTCGTGGGCTTCACCAGGAACTGAGCCTGGCCCAAACTTCCCAAAACGGTGACAGACAGCGCTGCATTAATTATCCTCAAACTCATATCCTGATGGGGCCAGGACTAATTTGGATAATTCCTCGGTTTGTATGCGCGAGACATGACAGCGTAAAGTAGTCTGGCTGGTTTGTGGTGAATTGTGACAATTTCTTTGAAAGTACTTTCTTAGTACCTAATATTGTAGTTTGTGTATAGAGACATTTTTCAGAAGTCTGCAGTAGCTCATCCATTTATATTTGATCTGATTTGTCAGCAATAAGCCTACATTATATGTAAAATATGAGCCCCGACTTTAACACTGGGTGAGAGGAGGCCGAGGCAAGTGACAAACCATCCCCATCTCGGCAGAGTGAGGCCTGGGAGATTTTTACTGGTCTACAGAGACTCAGTCAGTCTCCTGCCTGAAACTGCGGCAGCTCGCTGGCTGGAGTGGATTGTCAGGTGGCTGAAGCATCAATTGTCTCCAGCAGTCTGGGAAGTTGACGTGCGGGGGGGGGGGAGGCGGGATGTGTGAGTTCGAGAAGGCCTTGTAATTTATAGGAGGGCAGGGGGGTAGGGGGGAACTCTGGGCAGGGGAGGCGTAAACTTCCCTATTTGGCCCAGAATAGCACTCCTACTCCTCCGGGGCCTTTTTTGGCCTCCTTGCCCCAACGCCTCTTCTTGCTAGGTTGGTCCCAGCAGCTTCCCTGCACAGGCCCCTGGTGAATATAACAGTTGGGCCCCGATGACATAATTGGAGTCCGATCTGCATATTTAAAGAAGATCCCCGCCAATTTCCGGCACATGTCCCTCCCACTTGTTTAGAAGAACAGGTTAAACTTGAAATCATCAGGTACAGAGCAGAACCTAAGTGAGTAAGGCCCACGGGCAATTTCTGCTTCTGTATGCAGATTCTAACTATATACAGTCTAAAGAATCTCCTGTTATCCGCTATTGTCTAGCGCCTTTAATGTAGAAAAACATTCCAAGGCACTTCACAGAGGTGTAATCAGGCAAAAATGGACACTGAGCAGGCGAAGAAGATATTGGGAGGGCTAACCAAGTAAAGCTTGGTCACGGAGGTCGATTTTAAGGAGGGTCTTGAAGGAGGAGAGCAAGATGGAGGTAGAGGGGTTTAGGAAAATAATTCCCCAGTGTACGGCCTAGGTGGTTTGAAAACACAGCCACTAATACTAGGACAAAGGGAGTGCAGGGGTGCCACTAGAGGCTAGACTTGGATACGGCACTGCAGTCCATGTGGTGAAGGTGCTCCCACAATGCTGTTCAAAGGGGAGTTCCGGGATTTTGACCCAACGATAATGAAAGCACGGTGAAATACATACAGGTCAGGATGGTGTTCCCATGCACCGGCTAGCCTTGTCCTTCTAGGTGGCAGAGGTTGTGAATTTTGGGGGTGCGTGGGAGAAGCCTTGGAGAGTTACTGTGGTGCTTCCTGTAGATAGTACACACTGCAGCCATGGTACTCTGGTGGTGGAGGGAGTGGATGTTTAAACTCGTGGCAGGGGCTCCAATCAAACAGACTGCTTTGTCCTGGACGGTGTCGAGCCACTTGAGTGTTGTTGCAGCTGCACTCCTACAGGCAAGTGGTGCGTATTCCATCACAATCCTGGCTTGTGCCTTGTAGGTTGTGGCGCAACTTTCGGGAGTCAGGAGGTGAGTCACTCACCACAGAATACCCAGCCTCTGACCTGCTCTAGATTTCAGGATGTAGATGAGAATTTTATATTTGTGGCAATGTAGCTCATCGAAGACAGGGTGATGGATGAACAAGATTTGGTGCCGGATAGGATACAGGCAGCAAAGGTTGAAGTATATGATAGGTGGAGTATGGGAGCTTGGCCAGGAGAGCATTGGAATACTTGAGTCTGGAAGTGATAAAGGCATGGATGATGGTTTCAGTAGCAGATGGGCTGGGGTAAAGTGGGCGATGTCACAGGTAGGCAGTATCTGTGATGGAGAGCATATTGGGATGAAAGCTTAGCTCTTGGTTGAATAGGATGCTGAGGGTGAGAACAGTCTGGTTCAGCCCAAGACAATGGTGAGGGGGAAAGAATAGGTGGCAACCACCATAAATGTATAAATTATTAAATAAAGCACCTCCGCAATATATATTTTAGAACAGATGATAGTTGAAGTGATTCAAGAGTTAATGTCTAATTTTGTAATATTCCATCAGAAGACTTCAATCAGATTACTGCGTTCTAATCGCTCTCTGGGGTGTGCATTATGCCCTACATGTTCTAAACAATGGCCCTGAAGTTCTCCTGGACTTCTGTGTGACCAATGCTTGTGGAACTGCCAAGGAATTGGTGTAAACGGCTGTTTAAAGCATATGTCCTGTTTCTTGTGGAGGTGGGCGGGTGTTTCTGCTAGACGGCAGATTGTCACAACTCTCCTCAGATTTTAATTCTACCCATTGGGAAGGAACCTGCTGCCCACTTGGTACTTCCCAAGTCCCAACAGCAGTGTATCTCAGATTGGGAATACTGTGAACTTCTCCAAAGTTCCCCTTTTATTTTAACCTCCCTTTTTATTCAATAACAACATTTTAAATATATATATGTATATCTTGCTGACCTCTTCTGATAACCAAGGACTTATTGAACTAGGTTAAGAGTTTTGTCTTGCAATCCAATTTAGCTTTCTCCTACTGTTGGATTTAGGCACTCCTCTCAATCCTGTCGTCATCTCATTTAAAACAAAAATGTAAAGTACACCAGTTTCAATAAAATGAGGATTCTTTCTGCTTGTTTTAAAATCAACATAGTGACAGTTCACATCTCCTGGAATTGTCTTATTTTAAGAAATCTGGGGAAACATTTTTTGTGGTTTATTTTCTTTGAAGTGCCTGTGATTGATTCTGTTTGTTTTCAGAATCATCAAACCTCACTTGCTTATACATTCAACTCCAAATGAACCGACTGACCCAGGCAGACAAACTGTAGAATTCAAATGCAGCAAGCCACTTCCCATTTGCTCACACTCCATACAATCCTGGTCCAAGCGTAACACTTAATGGGCTGTTTTTCCTGTATTGGGAGACTTTATTGAGACAACCCAATTCCTGGAATAGTTTCTCTGAAAATCAGCCGCATGTCTTCCACAGCTGTTTACAGACTTATCTGGGGCAAATGTAAACATAGAAACACAGAAAATAGGTGCAGGAGCAGGCCATTCGGCCCTTCCAGCCTGCACCACCATTCAATATGATCATGGCTGATCATGCAACTTCAGGAGGACATACAACAGACTGGTGAAATGAACAGACACTTCATGCAGATAAGTGCCAGATGATTCATTTTGGTTGGAAGAAGGGGGAGAGACAATATAAACTAAATGACACCATTTTAAATGGAGTGCAGGAACAGAGAGACCTGAGGGTGTACGTACACAAATCTTTGAAGGTGGCAAGACAAGTTGAGAAGGCTGTTAAAAAGGCGTACGGTGTCCTTGATTTTATTAAGAGTGGAATCGAGTACAAAAGAAAGGAAGTTATAAATCACTGGTTAGACCCTAGCTATAGAGTATTGTGTCCAATTGTGGGCACCATACTTTAGGAAGGCTGTCAAGGCCTTGGAGAGGGTGCAGGGAAGATTTACTAGAATGTTACCAGGGACGTGGGACTTCACTTTTGTGTAGAGACTGGAGAAGCTGGGGTTGTTGTCCTAAGGGGAGATTTAAGAGGTGTTCCAAATCATTAAGGATTTAATGGAGTAAATAAGGAGAAACGGTTTCCAAAGGCAGAAGGGCTGGTAACCAGAGGATGTAGATTTAAGGTAATTGGCAAAAGAACCAGAGGTGACATGAGGAAAACACATTTTCTGCAGCGAGTTATGATCTGGAATGCACGGGCTGAAAGGGTGGTGGAAGCGGATTCTATAGTAGCTTAAAAAAGGGGATTGGATAAGTACCTGAAGGGAAGCATTTGCAGGGTTATGGGGAAAGAGCAGGGGAATGGGACTAATTTTGATAGCTCTTTCAGAGAGCGGGGACAGGGATGGTGGGCCAAATGGCTTCCTGTGCTGTATCATTCTATGATTCTAAGCAAATTGGAAGTTGTAAACTGCCTTGAAAATGGACTGCTCGGAAAGGTGCGCAGATTCTAATGCCGTGAGTGCCGCTTTAAATTCATCTTTCAAAGAGCCGGCACGGGTAACCCTAACCCTACATCCTTCTGTGCTCTATCATTCGATGAAGAGGCCAAGAATGTTGATAGATGAAGAAGGACTAAAAGATGGAGCTGGTGGTTAGATGGGCAACAAACATGAAGCTGCATCATTGTCCCATTGGCGAGCATGGAGGATGGCAATATGGTGATTCAGGCATTGCACTGCAAGAGGACTGGAGGTTGGGAGAACTTCGGGTGTGCATCTGGAGGACGTTGATGAATGTAGAATGGGATCATCAACAAGATTGTACAGGGTTAGATGGTCAGTGAGAAGACTGCTGACATAAAGAAGGAACTGCGTGGGTGAAGGCCAGGGCCTTGGGGAACTTTGAATTGAAAGTGAGTCAGAAGATGAGCCATGCTAGTGACTTGAGTGGAAACTAAGTAGCCATAATGCAAAATTTAGTTGGGCAGTGGCAGATGACTCACTGAAACGGACAAGGACAGCGTAACAGAGTTCCACAAACAAGGTCACAGCAGAATAGCCATACCAAAGGTGCTGCCTATAATCATGGATTATAGAAGCACTTTAAAATTTATAATATTGGACAGTATTAATATATTTAGAGCAATAGAATATAAAAATATCAGAGCAATAGGATAGTAGTTGGAATAGTGAGAGGCAGGGTGAAAACAAGCACATTTCAAAGTCTACTGTGAGTAAAGAGATTGAGCATTAGGTTTGGAGACTCCCTCTGCACTTTCTTCAAATCCATAGAGTGGACAAGGATAAATATTTATCTCATTAAAGAGAATGGAGCAGAGGGAGTTTCTTTACCAACGTCATGTGGGCCTTGGGAGGTTTTACTCTGTTAAAGGTGCTATATAAATGTAGCTTGTTGTTGGAAGTGAAAATTGATCCAAAGAAATTCGCTTTTTCTTTAGGAGAGCTAGTTCTTGTATCATCGGGACAAAATCAGAATGGAAATGAGGATTGCCACAACCAATAAGAGACCGATTTTGCAATGGAGCTAACGGTCTGGTTGCTGGAAGGGTAGAGAGTTGATGCTTCTTTTCAATAAAGTCTTTGGAAGCTCTAATAATGGATTTACTAAAGTTACAACCAGGCATTAAGTTGGTTTGGGATGCTTCTTCACATTGATCAGGACTGCAGATGCGATAAACAAAATATTTCTGAGGCAGCTGAGCCATAATGTAGTGCCAGATCACTTCAAGGACACCCTCAAAGCCTCCTTGAAAAGATGCAACATCCTCACCGACACCTGGGAATCCCTGGCCCAAGACTGCTCAAAGTGGAGGAGAAGCAACCGAGAAGGCGCTGAACATCTAGAGTCTCTTCACCAGGAGCAAGCGGACAATCCAAGCACCCCACCCACCTGTTCCTTCAACCACCATCTGCCCTACCCGTGACAGAGACTGTAGGTCCCGCATTGGTCTCATCAGTCACCTGACAAATCATTTGTGTGGACTCCGAGGGACTGCCTAAGAGAGAGTGCCAGGTCTGAAGCCTTCATAGAAAAACATCAATTGCTACACACACACACACATTTGAGATGGTGAGAATAGTGAAAGCAACAGCAGTTTCTGGTGAAATAACATGGACACTACAAGACCAAGAATGCAAAGAATTCTCTACAATTTTTCCTACAGAGCAAGAGCGTTTTCTTTATCATGTGTGAGGATGTATTAAGTTTGATGCTTGATCCACTTTCCTCTCCTTTAGACAACATTACCCACTAACTGTACACCTATTGTCTGACTGGATGTTTTACATTCCATGACACATCTGACTTGTATTTATTTTCTGATCTTTTTGCTAGTTAGTAGGGTGGGGAGGAGGAGTGGAATGCAATGAATATTTGGAACATCTTCGGTGAGCAGGCGGGGCGAATGAAGAGGAGGGTAATTTTAGATTCTTTATATTCTTACCGTTCATTATTATTTTTGTTTCCTCAGCAATTATCCTTTTATCTGAAGAGATCTGGAATACAGGTTTCATCTGAAATCTATAGTTTCACAGGTATGGCATGTTAATTTTTCATTGTCCTTCCAGATTCTTATTTAAGTAACTCTTCCAGAAAGCATTCTAATAGTTTAGTTGGTTATTGCAATATGTTGTGGTACTGTGTCATGCAGCGCAGGAAGTCTTGCATTTGATCTCTGGTCTATGCTGAGTTTACTGATCTCAATGAAGATATCACTGGGGGCCCTACAATTGCTTCAGCACCTCTCGGCTAAGGAGGGGCAAAATTAGCGAATGGTTATAGTAGCTACTGGAAATGTATGGTGGGATAAAATTGGTCTTCAATTGTCACGCCAAACAGGCGATAATAAATCAGCTACTCATTTTGCACCCCTGGTCTGGGCAGGTGTACAACAGGCTGCTGATTCGTTGGCCCCTATTTTGTTTGACCCCTGAAGACCTTGGTGTGAGCTGGGATAAATTTTGAACTGCAGCCCATAGAAGCAGAATTCGATCCAGAGGTGCTTTATTGAAATGGTGGTTGAAGCATGCTGGTGGCCATTAACATTTAACAAAGCTGACAAGTAAATACTTGGTAAGACCGGCGACAATGGCGTCACGCAAATGACTTTCCTCACTTACTGGTCGCATTGTGAATGAGAGGCGAGCGGCATCATCTCCCGAAAACATAAACAAGCTTGTCTGTCTAAGTAACTGGCTAAATGGCAGCAAGAAATAGGACTGAAATTCTTTTTACACTTGTATACAGCATTGCATTTTTTTTTTTGCAGGGTATGGTTATGTAAAGCTACGAATTTTCTTTTTTAAATTTGCACGTTCAGATATGATGACTCAAAGGTTTTTGATCTCTTCAGAATAAAATGTTCAGTTTGAGTTTCTCTAAGTCTGTGTAAATAATTATGGAGGACCAACATTATGAATCCAACATTAGAAAAACAAGGTTTTTAGGCATGTATATTTTTTGGGTGATAATTTTGAGTAATGAAACAAATTTGAATGAGATGGATCAATTGTATCAATTAACTATACAATGAAAATCAAGATTGATTTGAGATTAAAGGCTAGATTTTCCACTGCTGTCTGCCTCTGTCTTCGCCCTGGAGGAGCGGTAATGGCGACGGTGAGGTCTGCTGGGCCCCTTTGGGGTCAGTTTCGGCGGGACGAGGAGCAGTACCGCCCGGAAGAGGTGAGCCGGTGTGCAACGCCCTTGGTTGCGACACCGGCTCGACTTTTGACTCTCGCCCGACCCGTAGCGCACCCTGGCATTCACAAGCATTCCAAACTGTAGCGGCTGCATCTAGGTGAATAATGTAAACCTCAGGTGAGTGTGATCTTTTTTTTTGTGATTTATGTTGTGTTGACATGGGCTATGTATTGGGAATGTTTTTTGTGTTATTTTTTTCTCCAGGCCTCTTCTAAAATAGAGAGCTGGCCATCCTAGACTGGGTGTTGTGTAATGAGAGAGGATTAATTAGCAATCTTGTTGTGCGAGGCCCCTTAGGGAAGAGTGACCATAGTATGGTAGAATTCTTCATTAAGATGGAGAGTGACACAGTCAATTCGGAGACTAGAGTCCTGAACTTAAAGAAAGGTAACTTCGATGGTATGAGACGTGAATTGGCTAGGATAGACTGGCGAATGATACTTAGTTGACGGTGGATAGGCAATGGCAGACATTTAAAGATCTCCTGGATGAACTTCAACAATTGTACATCCCTGTCTGGAATAAAAATAAAACTTGGAAGGTGGCTCAACCGTGGCTAACGAGGGAAATTAGGGATAGTGTTAAATCCCAGGAAGAGGCATATAAATTGTCCAGAAAAAGCAGCAAACCTGAGGACTGGGAGAAATTTAGAATTCAGCAGAGAAGGACAAAGGATTTAATTAGATGGGGGGATATAGAGTAGGAGAGTAAGCTTGCAGGGAACATAAAAACTGACTGCAAAAGCTTCTATAGATTTGTGAAGAGAAAAAGATTAGTGAAGACAAATGTAGGTCCCTTGCAGTCAGAATCAGGTGAATTTATAATGGGGAACAAAGAAATGGCAGACCAATTGAACAAGTATTTTGGTTCTGTCTTCAGTAAGGAAGACACAAATAACCTTCCGGAAATACTACGGGACCGAGGGTCTAGCGAGAAGGAGGAACTGAAGGAAATCCTTATTAGTCAGGAAATTGTGTTCGGGAAATTGATGGTATTGAAGGCTGCTAAATCCCCAGGGTCTGATAGTCTGCATCCCAGAGTACTTAAGGAAGTGGCCCTAGAAATAGTGGATGCATTGGTGATCATTTTCCAACGTTCTATAGACTCTGGACCAGTTCCTATGGATTGGCGGGTAGCTAATGTAACCCCACTTTTTAAAAAAGGAGGGAAAGAGAAAACAGGGAATTATAGACCGGTTAGCCTGACATCGGCAGTAGGGAAAATGTTGGAATCAATTATTAAAGATATAATAGCAGCACATTTGGAAAGCAGTGACAGGATCGGTCCATGTCAGCATGGATTTATGAAAGGGAAATCATGCTTGACAAATCTTCTGGAATTTTTTGAGGATGTAAATAATAGAGTGGTCAAGGGAGAACCAGTAAATGTGATTGTATTTGGACTTTCAAAAGGCTTTTGACAAGGTCCCACACAAGAGATTAGTGTGTAAAATTAAAGCACATGGTATTGGGGGTAATGTATTGACATGGATAGAGAACTGGTTGGCAGACAGTAAGCAAAGAGTAGGAATAAATGGGTCCTTTTCAGAATGGCAGGCAGTGACTAGTGAGGTACCGCAAGGATCAGTGCTGGGACCCCAGCTATTTACAATATGCATTAATGATTTAGACGAACGAATTGAATGTAATGTCTCCAAGTTTGCAGATGACACTAAGCTGGGTGGCAGTGTGAGCTGTGAGGATGATGCTAAGAGGCTGCAGGGTGACTTGGATAGGTGAGTGGGCAAATGCATGGCAGATGTAGTATAATGTGGATAAATGTGAGGTTATCCACTTTGGTGGCAAAAACAGAAAGGCAGAATATTATCTGAATGGTGAAAGATTGTAAAAGGGGAGGTGCAACGGGACCTGGGTGTCATGGTACATCAGTCATTGAAAGTTGGCATGCAGGTACAGCAGGCGGTGAAGAAAGCAAATGGCATGTTGGCCTTCCTAGCGAGAGGATTTGAGTATAGGAGCAGGGAGGTCTTACTGCAGTTGTACAGGGCCTTGGTGAGGCCACACCTTGAATATTGTGTACAGTTTTGGTCTCCTAATCTGAGGAAGGACATTCTTGCTATTGAGGGAGTGCAGCGAAGGTTCACCAGACTGATTCCCGGAATAGCTGGACTGACATATGAGGAGAGACTGGATCGACTAGGTTTATATTCACTGAATTTAGAAGAATGAGAGGGGATCTCCTAGAAACATATAAAAATTGTGAGGGGATTGGACAGGCTAGATGCAAGAAGAATGTTCCCGATGTTGGGGAAGTCCAGAACCAGAGGTCACAATCTAAGGATAAGGGGTAAGCCATTTAGGACCGAGATGAGGAGAAACTTCTTCACTCAGAGACTTGTGAGCATATGGCATTTTCTACCACAGGAAGCTGTTGAGGCCAGTTCATTAGATATATTCAAAAGGGAGTTAGATGTGGCCCTTACGGCTAAAGGGATCAAGGGGTATGGAGAGAAAGCAGGAATGAGGTACTGAAGTTGCATGATCAGCCATGACCTTATTGAATGGTGGTGCAGGCTCGAAGGGCTGAATGACCTACTCGTGCACCTATTTTCTACGTTTCTATGTTTCTTCCAACGCTCCCAGGCCGACTCTTTAGCTTGGGATTTTCGTATGCTCAGTCGGCCTAGCGCCCTCAGAGAGGTGTGCAAAGCCTCCCTTACCACTCCACCCCACACTCAGGGCCCAACTGCCCAATTTTGCTGACTGAGCTGCAAACTTTTTCCAGGCGGTATCGGAACCGCCCCGCCGTCATTAACGCCCCGAAATCCTAAAAGCCGAAAATCCAGCCCTAAAATTTTTAATTTCGAGTTTAATCGAAATTCATATTTTTACTTGTTTGAAAGCCTTAAAAATAACATTTGAGTTATGTGTCTAAGGTCCTGCCACCTGCAAAACCCTGGCTCACCATCTTCAGGAAAGGGGAGATAAGCTTTCTCCTATGCTAGGGAACCTGCAAACTAATGTTAATTTTATCTACTGAGTTGTCCCGATAAAACCAATTACTGTCCATTGTGCTTGTGGTAATAAACTTTAGAATATCTTATTCTCTATTAACTTGGAAATCACGGAGAGCAATAAATGCTTATTGCGCTGATATCAAATTTCTTCCTCTGCTATTTTAACAGAGGTGGAGTTTCTGAACTTTGCAAGAGGCCAATCTATCGGTAGGGCCTTGTACACAGTGACAGCTTATCATAACACTGTCCTTTTCCTCTGATTAATATCAAAGTTGCAGGCAAAGCATCACGATTTTCTGATCAATTGGCCGTTATGTGCGGGATACCCCAGGGAGCCTAGAAGTTCCACCTTATGTACGTAGAGTACACTCGGTGCTTAACCTTGGAATATATGCAGTGTTCTCAATGAATGGAAGGAACCAATAAACTCACAATTTGTCTATATTCCATAAACACTTTTAATAAATATTTGTGCTGAACAAAATTGAGAAATTAAATTGCTCCATTTAGAGCTTATGTGTAAATACTAGAATTAAGGTTTGGCTTCAAAAATATTTATAAAATCACTTTTGAAAATAGTGGTTCATGGATGGAGAGACAAATGCCACTTTGTACATGATCATCATGACATCCATTCTCCCTTTAATTTTGCAGTATCATAACAGGCAGTGTCTCTGACTGCAGCACTAATGTTAATGGGCATGAAATTCCTGGGTTGTGGAAGGGGATTTGCACCTTTGCTGGGCCAGGAATTTGGGGCTGAGCTGAGATGTGCTGGAGTTCTGGCAGGTTTCAGAGCGGGCTGAAGAAGCAGCTGTTCAGCTAGATTAATCGGGCTGCAGCAGAGTGGAGCCAGACAGTGGCCATTCAGCGGGATGTATCGACTCGGGTGCACGTTGCGAGATCTCGTGCAGGAGCTGCCTTTCGACGATGAAGCTTTGGAAGAGATTCGTTTGTTGCTGCAGCCAGCTTTGCAACCGAAGCACACAGTGTAACGGAGAACACAGCTTTTATACAACAGGCTCATTCTAGGGATCCACAGCGGACTTTTGCCAGATCAGACAATTCACTGTACATTCCTGTATAAGACAAGTCACCAATGCCCTCTTTGGCAGGGCAGCCATGACCGTGGGCCCAGATAAATGACTGCAAAATAAATTTTTATAGAAGTGCCAGATTACCGAGGGTTGTGGTGACTATTGAGGGCACCATGCAGCATTGTGTGCCCAAAATGTGAACTCTCATACTTACATCAACCACAGAGGCTTCCATTCACTAAATTTCCTTTGTAACGATAGGCACAGTTTCCTTCATGTGAATTCCTGGCATGCAGGGAGCTGTCAATGTTTTTATGCCTCGCTAATCTAGTATCCCACTACTATTTCAACAGTCGGGGCAACAGGCAGTGTGATTATTGGATGGCGAGAGAGACCCACTATTCCCAGTGCTGCATAGCAGTGCCACAGTGAAGCACCCAGTAAGAAAAGAATAGAATTAAGTAAACTGTTAGGATGCTCTGAGGTGATCAAATCGGTGTGGGGGTTCCTGCAGTAAGCGCCCAGCACTGTTTCGTGAATTGTGATAGCATGCTGTGCTTCATAACTTTGCTATTAGGAAAGGATTGATGGTAGATGGAAGGATGTCAAAGAGGCTTATAATGATGCTACTGATGCCAAAGGTCAGGCCCATGAAGAATATGAAACAAGTGCAGTTGCTAGTGAGCTGCGATCCAACTTCATTTAAGAACACCTTCACAGATGCACAAAGACAATATTTTTGAATATCTCAGAGAAAGACTCCTCTCTCAAAATTCTCTATGGCGCTAGTAAAATCCTTGTATCTCATAGCTAGCCATCACATGCTAATTATGAACCTCAAAGTCAGCATGGTAGAGTGAACTTTTCTCGACCCTAATCTAATACAATCTTCTATGTGCCACCTTTCCACATTCTCCTCCCAAGATAGCCAAGCGCCAAGCAGTCCTTTATCAGTGTCACCTGTGGCTCAGTGGGTAAAACACACTCACCTCAGAGTCAGAAGATTGTGGGTTCAAGTCCCACTCCAGGAACTTGAGCACACAAATCTCGGCTGACACTCCAGTGCAGTGCTGAGGGAATGCTGCACTGAGATGCTGTCTTTCGGATGAAACATTAAACTGCTCTCAGGTGGACTTAAAAGATCCCATGGCACTATTTCAAAGAAGAGCAAGGGAATTACCCCTGGTGTCCTGGTCAATATTTATCCCTCAATCAACATAACAAAAATAGATTATCTGGTCATTATCGCAGTACTGTTTGTGGGAGCTTGCTGTGTGCAAATTGGCAGCCGTGTTTCCCACATTACAACAATGACTACACTCCAAAAGTACTTAATTTGCTGTAAAGTGCATTTTGAGATGTCCGGTGGTCGTGAAAGGCACTATATAAATTCAAGTCTTTTTTTTCTTTTATCAGTAATTCCAGTGATTTATCACAACTATTTGCAGAAACATTACTTGGTTTCTTCACTGTGCACAGCCCATGAGTGAACTTTTCTCTACCCTAATCTAATACAATCTTCTATGTGCCACCTGAGGATCTGGTCAGCTGCTGCAAAGTATTGTGAACCTCTTGGGATGGAGGTAGACCTTCTCTTGAAGCCCCCAGATCCTGGGATGGATATAAGATGGACTGACTCTCTGTGATGGGTTTCAAGGTAGCCTGGTCCTGCAAAGTTGAAGGCTTATTCAGGGAACTGAAGAAGTGCTTCTCTATGTTCCTGACATGAGGTAAAGCAGTACCATTGGAACGCACACTGCTGGGAACAGGATTCTGGTTACCAACGATCTGTGGGAGAACTAACCTCATGAAATCTTAAGATTTGTAAATTCCTGTGAGTCAATCGGATATCTTCCAGTCCCTCCAAGATGCTTCCCTGTATACTTTGCAATTGGGTTAACATAGACATATCCAAGTGGTTCCCCCAAGTCCTGTAATGTTTCATGAAGTATCTCCGCACTGAACTGACTTGCCTGGATCTCTCGTGAAGCGGAAGTAGGTTTTCAGATGTTCCTTCATTTTTCACTTTCTCCAGATGTTCTGCAATGACAGGAGACCGCCTCAGATGCTGACACTGCAGTGTAGTGGACTCCACTGCTCGGTACTAATTTCCTTCTGTACCTCATGCAGGTGACCGTTATTCATTTATCAACATATTTGCCTTTGTGGCACATCCCAACAAGCATTTAAAATAAACACAAGCTTTTGAAATGAATAGAATCATAAGATCTTCACACGTACTTCTAGCAGGATCACTGCAAGATATCTCCCACATTCTCTCTTCCCGCCCCCCCCCAGGATACCATGCACAATGATGACACCCCCACCGTCACCTTGAAGCTGACACTGAGGATTGGACTTAGCACCTTCTTGATCAGTGTGGGTCAGTTACTCATTAAGTAAACTCACCGGCTGTCCAGGTAGCTGATTTGTAGCTGACATCTGGACAGTACTGTGTAAATAAAAGTGATGAAAGTATGCATACACTGTTAAAACCCCACTTGCATTTCTCAGACCATATTGCTGTCTGAACAGTGTTAAATGGTTTGGTTCTGTGTCATATATCTGGAACCCATGGTATACAGTGAAGTCTAAATCCCTGTACAAAAAAAAGGAGCAAGGTTGTATCTACAGCTTTTTTCCTCTCACTTTTTGCCAGTTTCCTCCCTTCCTGAAGGCATGACTCCTGTTGATTGCACTAAGCATTCCTTGTTGCCTCATCCAGGCAGCAATTCTTCATGTCGAGCCCAGTGAGTGTTGGCGGACGATTTGTCAGGGGGGTGCTGAGTAGCATCACAGCTGAATCCAATCATTTTCTTTGCCCAATGCCACACACGCACGCACAAACCGTTTTCCAGCAAGGATCACTGGTTAGCAAGCAGAAACAGGAATCTTGGCAGTCCCTTGTCTGACTCAGATGCACTGTGACCCAGCTGAAAACCGACAACTCTGCACACACTCCGAATCAAACTTTGGACTTTCTGCTATGTATGGCTCACCTGCGCAGTGCCTGTACTCGTACATTAACTATTGATAGTATTATTCCAAGGACTTCGGTTTTCCAACTTAACTTGTATTTAGAAAAATTATCCAATATCCACATCTTACTTTTCTGAGTTGTGTATCCATGAATTTGTATTTATTGTTTAATATTCTTTTATGGTGCAGCATATGAATGTATTAGCATGGAACAATCATCCATGAAATGTGCTATTAAAGGAATACTCCAAGATAAGATCTTATCATCATCCTATTCATTTCAAAAGCTTGTGTTTATTTTAAAGGTTGTACATTGTTTTATGTAAGTTTTTATGTGATACCTGTCAGGGCCACCATCGTAATTCTGATTCTGGGGCATGAAAAGGTGATATCTTGACCTTGAACTGTGGCTCTGAGCATCTCCGCGCCCCTCCCCCACCCCACCACACCCTCTCTCAAACACTGAATGAGCCAAGTTGGGCAATATATTGCTGCATTTTCATGTTTTGACTTGGAAAAAGCTAGGGAGCTAGAGGTCTGATTGGGAGGCCAGAAGCCCTGTGGTGGATTGGCCATTTTGTAAAGTGAACACTCAAGCAGCTGAGTGAGTGGGTGGGGGACGGGGGTGATGGGGGTGGAATTGGAGAAAGTAACAATGTAAAAATGAGTGAAGCAGCTTTGGGATTAAGTTCAGACAACTCTGCATTATTACGACCTTGTTTGGAGTTGCACAACACTCTGGGCTATGTAAAACATTTCTCTATTTTACCTGATTTCGCTTTCCCCCTCCCCAAGTCTATCTATGACCAAGGGGCTAATTTTGATTCCTTAGCTACTGGCTGTTTTGGCTGAGACAACATCACCAACTTACATAAAATAGCACCTGTGACGTAGAAAAAGGTCCCAAGGCATTTCACACAAATGTAGTAAGACCAAGGTTGACACCGAGCCAAGGAAGGAGCTGTTAGGTGGGATGACTGGGTCACAGAGGTAGAAAAATAGATATGTTTAAGAAATTCAAGAATTTGTGACCTGGGCGCTGAAGTTGCGGCCACCAGTGGTGGGACGAAGGGAGTGGATGATGCTCAAGGGTCCAGAGTTGGAGAAACCGGGAGTTCTTGGGATTTTGTAGTGTTGGAAGAGTAGGGAGGGGCGATTTAAACACGACTGATAATTTTAAAATCGAGGTGTTGGTATCAATGATTTCCCCCTAATTTAAATGTGGGTGCACTGTCCATTCAAAGATTTGCACGTGTGAAATTTCACATTGTAAAAGCTGAGCAGGGCCGGCAGACAGCTGCGCAGCTTAAAGGGAATGTTGGTTGGTATGTCTTCCTTCTTCTTGGTCAGTCCTTTGGAGTTGAGGATGACTTGCTTCCGCACTAAAAATGAGTTCTCGTGTGACTGATGAGTCCAATGTAGGACTTACAGTCTCTGTCACAGGTGGGGCAGACGGTGGTTGAAGGGGCGGGTGGGTGGAGTGCTTGGGTTGTTGTGCGCTCCTTCCGCTGTTTGCTCTTGGCTTCCACTTGCTCCCGGCGAAGAGACTCGAGGTGTTCGGCACCTTCCCGGATGCTTCTCCTCCACTTTGAGTGGTCTTGGGCCAGGGATTCCCAGGTGTCGATGGGTATGTTTCACTTTTTCAAGGAGGCTTTGAGGGTGTCCTTGAAGCGTTTCCTCTGCCCATCTGGGGCTCGCTTGCGTGTCGAAGCTCCGAGTAGAGTGCTTGTTTTGGGAGTCTTGTATCTGGCATGCAGATGATGTAGCCCATCTGTCAGAGTTGATCGAACGTGGTCAATGCGTCGCTGCTGGGGATGTTGGCCTGAGCGAGAACACAGACGTTGGTGCACCTATCCTACCAATGGATTTGCAGGATCTTGCGGAGGCAGCGTTGGTGGTACTTCAGTGCTTTGAGGTGCCTGCTGTACATGGTCCATGTCTCAGAAGCATATAGGAGGGCGAGTATCACTCCTGCTCTGTAGACCATGAGCTTGGTGCCGAGTTTGAGGACCTGGCCTTCAAACACACTCTCCCTCAGGCAATCGAAGGCTGCACTGGCACACTGAAGACGATGTTGGACTTGTCATCAATATCTGCTCTTGTTGACGGTGGGCTCTCGAGGTATGGGGAATGGCGCATATTGTCCAAGGCCTCGTCATGGATTTTAATAATCAGGTGGCAGTACTGTGTGGCGGGGGCAGGTTGGTAGAGAACCTTTGTTTTACTGTAAGGCCCATACACTCGTATGCTTCAGTGAAGGTGTTGACGATGGTTTGGAGTTCGACCTCAGTGTGCGTAGACACAAGCATCATCTGCATACTGTAATTCACCGACACGGGATGGGACGACATTGGATCTGGACGGGAGGTGGCGGAGGTTGAACAGTTTCCCGTTTGTTCTGTGGATTTGCTCCACTCCAGCGGGGAGCATACTGAGGGTGAGATGGAGCATTGCAGCAAGGAAGATCGAGAAGAGCGTTGGTGCGATGACAGCAATGCTTGACCCCGGCCCATACATGAATTGGGTCTGTGGTGGATCCGTTGGTCAGGATCACAGCTTGCATGTCAGTGTGAAGCAGGCAGAGGATGGTGACATTTTTGAAGGTAGCTCTCATGGTTGACAGTGTTTGAAGGCCTTTGTGAGGTCAAAGAAGACCATGTATAGAGGTTGGTGCTGTTCCATGCATTTCTCTTGAATTTGACGTGCGGTCAAGTGAGATGAGGAGGAAGTTCTTCACTCAGAGGGTTGTGAATATTTGGGATTCTCTATCAAAAAGGGCTGTGGATGGTGAATCGCTGAGATAGATAGATTTTTGTACTTTAGGTGAATCAAGAGATATGGGGATTGGGCAGGAAAGTGGAGTTCAGGTCAAAGATCAGCCATGCTCTTATTGAATGGTGGAGCAGGCTCGAGGGGCCGTAATGCCTATTCCTACATTTTAATGTTCTTCCTACTATTTAACTGGAGGAAATTACAGTTCATCTGACACTGGGCGGTGGAGAAGCAGGCCAACAGCAGAGGCAGTGACAGGGTAAAAGGCTGTGGATCATGGGTCAATTGAAATTTTGAAGACTGAGATGGATAGATTTTTGTCAGGCAAGGATATCGAGGGGTATGGAGAAAAGGAGGGTAAATGGAGTTGAAGTACAGATCAGCTATGATTTAGCAGGCTTGAGTGGATGAATGGCTCCTATTCCTGTTCCTACATTGTCAGCATATATGTGGAAGCCGACCCCATGTCTTTGAGGAAGAGGAGGGGGTCCCAAGGATAGATTCTTGGGTGGGGCACTAGAGTTAATGGTGCGAGGGTCCGAAAACCTGCGCCCCCTCTCCCTTGGTCTCTGAGCCATCCAGCAACATGCCGCTGTGTGCCAGCCAGAAAATCTCCACACATTCAGTGGAAGTGGGTGTGAGTAGCCCACATATACTGTCCCACCAAAATTGCGTCTAATCAGCGCTTGAGTGCTAAAGCTGTCGGTTTTTGGTTTAGTACCTCCAGGCAAGTTCAAATTACGGTAATCAGCGGTTAGGACCAATATTGTGTAATAAATCCAGACTTTCAAACGGGCTTGTCTTATTAACACAGCGCCTATTTAGTGCCTGTTTTCACCCATTGACCAAAATAACCCCCTCCTCCCACATGTTTTGTTACTGACCTGTTCTCTCTCCACTTGTTCTCTGTTTGGAATTTATCTCCTTTCAAATTTTTCCTGCTTCACTGAGATACAAGGCTAGCTCATGTGTAACTTACTTCCTGTACTGAGGGTGGCAGAGTAATCGTTCAGGGAAACATGCTTGGGCCGTGACTAGCACAGATATAATCTGATAGCTCTGACCAGGGGGCCGATCCCAACTGTTAATGCCTAGAGGCAAGGACCTGCAGATAGAAGATTGGTACAGACCTGCAAGATTTTTATCCATTATTTCCACTCTTCTCATTTGAAGTTTAGCTGCTGTTTTGAATGACATCGTGTTGGAAGCTGATGCAGAGCTGGGGCTTTGGTTTGAGAACTTTACTGTGAATTGTAAAGACTCGTCATAATGAAACTCCAGATCAACATGCAGCAGATTTTTCTGTATTTTTAAGAAGTTAGTGATTCTCTGGCACTGAAACTTTGGAATAAGACACAGACAGTGAATAGGTTAAATTTGATAATTCATGTTTAACTTAGTGATTAATCTTCAAGTGAGACTTTGTAAGACAAGTTGTCTGTGCCAGCAGTGGTTTCGATAGTTGGGTTTCCTTGATGGACCAGATTCCTGAGTGGATATTGCGCAACAATAGAGTTTACAGTCACGTCATCGCATCAGTTTGGAATGGGACCTGAGCAGTAACTCACTGAGAAATGAGAACTGAACGCAGGAGTGCCATACAGCCAGGGTCCACAACACAAGGAGAGGATTCTTGAAGATTTTACAGGAGCTGTATCATTGTAGTAGAGTAAGTAACATCTGACCCATGCTGTTGTTTGTAGAGTTTGGACAAAAACTACAAATTATCAGCCACAGATGTTGTCCATGTTTATTTCTATTTAAAATGAAAGTAATAACAGTTATGGTTAAAAGAGTCTTTGTAATCGTGCTGGAAACATTTTTGTGAATTTGAAGTTGTAATAATGAGCCAATTCTGAAGGTGCTAATAACAATACGTGCATCCAAAAGATTGCTTTATTGGGTGGCTGTGTGATGTGGGTATTGTGTACTGTGCTGGGGTGCAAAGTAATACTGGAAATTAATTGAAGAATTGCCATCAATTGCAAGGTTGACTCTGAATACTGACATTGTTTTTGGTTTGTCTTTTTCTGCTTCTTGTGAATTGTGCATCGTGAATATGTTTATCCTGGAGCGCCCAATCTTACGGGAAGTGAACTGAGGCTTTTCAGATTTTCAAATCAGAAGCTAATGTAACGTTTATCATCTTGGCAATATCTTTGTACTGTTTCAGTTGCCTATCAAAAGGGAATTACCTTTTGCTCAGCAACAGTAAGTAACCTATTATGGCATCAAAATAGTGGTAGCCACAAATAACGGACCAACAACAAAAACAACTTGTATTTATATAGCACCTTTAATGTAGCGAAACGTCCCAAGGTGCTTCACAGGAGTATTATGAGATAAAAATTTGACACCGAGCCGCGTAAGCAGAAATTAGCGCTGGTGAGGGCTATGTTTTAAGGAACGTCGTGAAGGAGGAAAGCGAGGTAGAGAAGCGGAGAAGTTTAGACAAGGGAGTTCGAGCTTAGAGCCAAGGCAACAGAAGGCACGGCCACCAATGGTTGAGCGATTATAATCAGGGATACTCGAGGACCGAATTAGAGGAGCGCAGACATCTCTGGGTGTTGTGGGGCTGGAGGAGATTACAGAGATAGGGAGGGGCGAGGCCATGGAGGGATTTGAAAATAAGAATGAGAATTTTGAAATCTAGATGTTAGCTTAACTGGAGCCCAATGTAGGTCAGTGAGCCCAGGGGTGATGGGTGAGTGGGACTTTGGTGCAAGTTAGGACACGGGCAGCCGAGTTTTGGATCAACACTAACGCAGAAAGTAAAGGTGGCAAGTTATGAGTTTTGCTATCCCTGAAGGGAAGAGACTGTTGGAATGCAAGTCACTGGGGAATAGAAACACATACAGTAATGGTAAATTGAGGTCAGCCTGGCTGAGAATTCAACATCTAACATGAATACATAAAATCAATGTAACTATTTATACTGCACTTTTCTTTGAGCGTCTGTCCAGCCCACCCGCCCATACTGCACTTTTTTGACTGACGGGCGACAAGCCCTGCCCCCTGTCAAGCTCCGCCACCCCTTCCGGCCGAATCATTCCATACACGTGGTGCCAAGAAGCAGGACCTGAGGCTCCGACTCTCTCTTTTCTTCTGCCCCCCCCTCCCCCACCCCGGCCAGCCTGGGCCCGATGGAGTGGGGCTGGGGGGCGGGGGGGAGAGGTGAGAGCGGAGGTCCTCAATGGAGGCGAGGGTGGGGGAGAGAGGAGGAGGAAAGAGTTTGAGAGGCTTGGGGGAGGGGGACAAGGGAGAGAGAGGCTGGGAGGGGGGGGTGGGAAACGAGAGAGATTGGGGGGGGGGGAAGAGAGAGGCTGTTGGGGGGAGTAGTGAGAGACTGTTGGGGGAGGGAGGGGGGGAAGAGAGAGACACGGGTGGGGGAGGGGAGCGAGATACAGATGAGGGGGGGAGATGGATCACATTCTTCGAACCCCCTACAAGGGACATCGTTGGAGTGGATGATATCCAGAAGTCACGACACTGTCACTATTCACTTCATACCCAATAGACCTGTTAACAATCCGTACACAATGCTCCATCTATGGTGGGACGGGGGGGGGGCGGCGGCTGTGGAGGCAAGATGCACTTTAGCTGGAGTAAGGCACTTTGGCTGGGGGGATGTAGTTGAACTGGAGTAAGACACTTTGGCTGGCCCTTGCTGTCTTCTGGGGAGCTCTGTCCTCTGTTGCTTCAGGGAGTCAAAGTGGATCGAGTTACAATTTGCAAGTCAGTGAGACCTTGGGATGGGCGGTTCCAGCTACACATTCCTGTGAAATGTCAGGGTGTGGCTTATCCTCCAAGGGGATCAATCGAAACAAAGGGTGGAGCATGTTGGCCATTTTTGCAGTACAAATAAATGCATCCACATAAAATATGTAGCTTCGCCCTAGTACAAGTGGCATAGGATCTAGAATAAATACATGGTCACAAAATGCAGGGTCTTGAATCCAAGAGGGCCATTGGGTTGTGAACTTGGGTTGGTAATCCCCATTTTGCACTGTTAATATTTTAAACCTCAGACACTTGCAGCCCAATGTGAAAAACTGGTCCCAGTTGTACAGAGGAGTTTGTGAGCTTCACATGGGCCAGCAAATAATGTCTCCTTCACTTGAATAATCCGGGAACATGGGCAGACACTCCTTGCCTGATCACTAGGAACAAAAAGGAGTCTGTTGTAGGGACTGAATGTGCTCTCCACCACTAGGCTCACCAAGCCAGTGGCGATTAGATACTCCCTGCTCCCCAACGAGATCATGGGAAGCATTTTTAAAATTCTTTACTAATGTTGTGGCTCCAGCCGCAGACAGCAGATGTCATGGAGAAGGATCTTACAGACTGGGTTACATATTGCAAACTATTCAAAGGACATGTATTTTCTTCTCTATGCCTAAGTGTTGAAAAATTAGACAGATACCCAAACTCAAATAGATCGGAACCGGGCACAAGGCATCTGTAAATCTCTAATCTCAGCACAAGTCAACACCTTCAGGACAAGAAGGAAACAAGGAGAGAAAATGAGGTTTGATAGTTTTACAGCAGTAATAGTTATAGAATATGTAAATGCCTGTTGAATATTTAGGACTGTTACTACTATTACTGAATTCCTATCCATCAGTTCAATCGTGACAATGAGGTCAAATTAATTCATTGCACTATTGTCTTCTGAACTAGCTGGCTGCTTCAGTTTTCTGTTTCCCTTTTTGTGATTACTCGCTCTTGCCATTATCTGTCCAGTGCTTCCTTGGTGTTCCTGGGCTGCTTGTTCGCAGGGCCATGAAAAGTATTCTAGCTGTTTCCATTCTTGAAACGTGACCATCTCTCTCTTTCTTGAATCTTCTGTATAAGAGTTGTTTCATAGAATCATAGAAATTTACTGCGCAGAAGGAGCGGCAGAGGTTATGCTCTGAAATTTTTGAACTCGATGTTGAGTCCAGAAGGCTGTAAAGTACCTAAACAAAAGATGAGGTGCTGTTCCTCAAGCTTACGTTGAGCTTCGTTGGAACAGTGTAGGAGACAGAGGTCAGAGTGGGAATGGAGTGGAGAATTAAAATGACAGGCGACTAGGAGCTCAGGGTCACGCATGCGGACTGAACCGAGGTGCTCCACAAAGCGGTCACCCAATCTACGCTTGGTCTCCCCAATGTAGAGGAGACCACATCGTGAGCAGCGAATACAGTATACTTAATTGAAAGAAGTAAAAGTAAGAAGGGAGGAGGTAAAAGGGCAGGTGTTGCATCTCCTGCGCTTGCACGGAAAGGTACCGTGGGAAGGGGAGGGGGCGCTGGGGGTGACTGCGGAATGGACCAGGGTGTCGCGGAGGGAGCAGTCCCTTTGGAATGCTGAGAGGGGAGGGGAGGGGAAGATGTGATTGGTGGTAGGATCACGCTGGGCGTGGCGGAAATGGCGGAGGATGATCCGTTGAATGTGGAGGCTGGTGAGGTGAAGGGTGAGGATAAAGGGAACCCTGTCATGGTTCTGGGATGGAGGGGAAGAGGTGAGAGCAGAGGTGCGGGAAATAGAACAGACACAGTCGAGGGCCATGTTAAACACAGCGGAGGGGAATCCTCTGATGAGGAAAAAGGAAGACATGTCAGAGGCACTAGTGTGAAAGGTGGCGTCGTCAGAGAAGATGTGATGGAGATGGAGAAATTGGGAGAATGGGATGGAGTCCTTACAGGATGCGGGGTAGGAGGAAGTGTAGTCCTGGTAGTTGTGGGAGTCAATGGGTTTATAGTGAATACATTTCATGTCTTCGTCACAATTCCCATTCTCTGACACTAATCTATCAAGGTATGCAAACTTCACCTGCTCAACTGCATTCTCTCTAGCTGTATTATGTACATCTTCCTGATCACTAATCATTAAAAGTACCAGGTTATCAAGGCCATAAAGATGCAAACAAGGCACTGGGGTTCATTTCTAGAGGAACAGAATTGAAAAGCAGAGAAGTTATGTTAAACTTGTACAGAACCTTAGTTAGACCACAATTCAAGTACTGTGCACAGTTCTGGTCTCCATATTACACAAAAGATATAGAGGCACTGGAAAGGGTGAAAAATAGATTTACAAGGATGATACTAGAACTGAAAGGTTATTAGGAAAGACTGAACAAGCTTAGGCTCATTTCTCTAGAAAAGAGAAGGCTGAGTACTGACCTGATGGAGGTCTTTAAAATTATGAAGTAGTTTGATAGGCTAGGCGTAGAGAAACTGTTTCAACTTGTGGGCGAATCCAAAACTAGGGGTCATAATGTCCGATAATCACTAATAAATTCAGGAGAAACTTCTTTACCCAGAGAGTGGCTAGAATGTGGAACTTGCGAACACATGGAATAGTTGAGGCAAATAGCAAAATGCATTTAAGAGGAAGCTAGATAAGTGCAAGGGAGAAATGAATAGAAGGTTATGCTGATAGGGTTAAATGAAGCAGGGTGGGAGGAAGCTTGTGTGGAGCATAAACACACGCATAGATCAGTTGGGCCGAATGGCCTTTTCCTTTGCTGTGTAACTCTGCCCATGCTTCCCAAACAATATGACTCGTTGTCTTTTTGTTAATGTGTAATCTAAATTTTCTACTTTCTACATACACCTGATCAATTATTTTCTGAAAATCTGCTTTAGATAAATATATAGTAATATAATTAGACTGGTGACATTTAACAAATTGCAAATAGAAATGGAGAACTGTCTTGAGGTACTTTTATATTGGTCTTGTGATAGCTTGTATCACACAGGTCTTGCATAGCCTAGATAAAATCCTATGACACATGTTTATCTGGAAAAAACATTTTGTTTATCATGTTACCTCAATTGGAGCCGGTCTCTTTGAGGGCAGTAACCGTGGTGTTATGACTGCAGCATTTTGGCAATCATCATATAATAGGCAGCCCTCGAAATTGAGGAAGACTTGCTTCCACTCTAAAAGTGAGTTCTCAGGTGACTGAACAGTCCAATACGGGAATTACAGTCTCTGTCACGGGTGGAACAGACAGTCATTGGAGGAAAGGGTGGGTGGGGAGTCGGGTTTTGTCTCACGCTCCTTTCGATGCCTGCGCTTGATTTCTGCATGCTCTTGGCGACGAGACTCGAGCTGGCTCAGCACCCTCCCCGGATGCTCTTCCTCCACTTAGGGCGGTCTTGGGCCAGGGACTCCCAGGTGTCAGTGAGGATGTTGCACTTTATCAAGGAGGCTTTGAGGGTGTCCGTGAAACATTTCCTCTGCCCACCTGGGGCTCGCTTGCCGTGTAGGAGTTGCGAGTAGAGCGCTTGCTTTGGGAGTCTTGTGTTGGGCATGCAGACAATGTGGCCCGCCCAATGGAGCTGGTCGAGTGTAGTCAGTGCTTTGATGCTGGGGATGTTGGCCTGATCGAGAACACATCATAACATCACACATGTTCCCAAACCAGAATCTCAGACGCATTCTGTACAAGCGCAGAATAGTGACTCCCACCGCTGGTTTACAGCAAGAGCAACACAGCTTTGGGTTTTAAAGAGTAAAAATGAATGGACTGTGGCAAAGAACACACATGATTTGTATTTATGTAGTACCTTATCACATATCGTGAAAGCATCCCAAAGCGCTTTGCATAAAATGAATTAACTTCAAATGTGTTATCTTTGTGATGTGAGTAAATGCAGCAGTCATTTTCTACACAGCAAGGTCCCAAATAACAATGAACTCAATTACTTTTTTTTAGTGGTATTGATTGAGGGGGGAGTTTTGCCAGGACACATGAATAAGGATCTGCTTCACTTCAAATAGTGCTGTGGAATCCTTACCATCCACTTGGAATCACCAGAACAGACAGACCTCAATTTAACCTGCTATCTCAAGGTCAGCTCTTTGGAAAATGCATGGGAGTGTTGGTTACATAACATATTTGTCACGTGTACCCCATCCTACAATTGTAAGCACCCTGTTTGAAGTGGTTACATAAATAAGCATCAATTAACATCAGTTTTCCCACATTTTCCAAGAGAATCTTTACAAGCTGAGGCATTTTATTAATAATAGTGACAAATGGGTGCAACATGTTGCATTACTGATTGGCTAGAAAACTGAACAACTTGAGTAAATGATATCAGATCTGATTAGAAACTGGCACTTTTACTGCCTTGCCTCTGGGACCTCTGCCAAGTTCAATATGGGGCAACAAATTACACAACATGCAGTACATGTAGAATTTTGCAGGTTTTCTCACGGGATATCTATCACATTGCACTAAATCACATGTCCTGTTCATAACTCGTGTACATTGTAATCCCACATACACTTGTTTTACTTTGCTGGATCATGTTTCTACAGAATTATCATGTCCTCAGTGTTGTTAAAGGTACGGGCGTATGAGTAAAAGCTACAAATGCTCGTTGTTTTGCAGACCGAGCTCAATGTCCATGATGATACAAATGGAATCTCGTGCAGCACTGTTATTTCATGGCGCCCTTTTTTCTAACCAATAAAATATATTTGAACAAAAATATGTAGTAGGGCAACAGTGTTGATAGTACTGTAGAAATATGTTCGTGGGTTCTTGATGTTTGCTTTCGTATTTCCCTACATAACAACAGCAACTACAATGTAATTCATTGGCTATAAAGTATTTTGGGCTGTCTTAAGGCCTGAAAGATGCTATATAAATGCAAGTTATGTCTTCCTTAGAAGTTTGGTGTTTCAGTTACTTGTGGAAAATCTGATGGTTTGGGGGGATTTCCACAGGGTCTGGTTGTTGTGGATAGTTTTTGTTTGTCTTCCTATGATGATGCAGTGGGTGTGATGACGCATCTAGAGATCAGTTGAAAGAGTTACATGACTCACTCACATACGTTACACATTCCCTTTTCTGTAACAGGAGAGTGGGCTGAGTGATACTGGATTTCTTCCAAGAAGACACTACTGACTGCTAATGTAGTGGAGAGTATGCTGATATGTCGACAGTCATCAATCAATCTATTGATAATGTTATAAACTGAAGTGCTATTTTTCCCCCTTCATTTTTGGCTAGTTATCTCCCTGTTTTCCTCCACTCCTTTTCTCTCCTCTTGACATTGGCTCCTTGTTGGGGTCTGAATTCATGAGGACCCGATTGGCTGCCTCCATGTGTGAGTCCAGACAGTGACGATTGACTTTGTGACTTTGAAGGTGTGATATTTTAGGGAGCTCACAGCACACACAGCCTTAAGATGGCAGAATCTTCCAGAAGTTACCAGTCAGGTGACCTGGTCCCTTTTATAATAAACAGCACTGGCTGCAGTGCCACAGGAGTCCACAGTGTAGAGCTACAGACATTACATTTCTCCCTCCGTAATGAAGAAGTAATTATAACAAACAATCTTCATGCATAACTTGCATGTGTATACATATCAAAAGATATGGACTTATTTTGCCATATTTATAAATCAAGCTTAACCACTTGTTTTCTGCTTCGAAGAGGATACCTTCGCTCTTGAACAGAACCTTCCAATCGTGGTGTCAAATTTATACTCATTGGAGGCTGATCCTGAGGAAAGTTTTCCTCCAAGGGATGCCCTTGATTTCCAATTGAACTCACTCTAACTTCAGACTGTTTGTTTGCCTGACTCGGACTCGGACTTAAATTCTGACTTTCTCTTGGATTTGTTTCCAGTACATTGGATGTAAGATATGCTACTGGTGTATCAAAACTATCTGATGAGTCAGAAATAATTGAATCATTCCCACCTTCAACTACTTCCATGTATGTAGGTAAAATATGATCAATGTGAACAAATCTAACCTGTCCATGATCAAACATCTTGACCAAATATGTGCAAGGACCACATATCATCACCACACTTCCTAGTAATCACTTTAACCATTTATGGTGATGGTTCTTCACCCTCACCTTCTGATTTAATTTCACACTTCTCTCTTTTACTCAACCTCTATCATGATTCTCTTTCTGTCTTAATTGTGTCTCTTCTACGGACTCTGCCAAGTTTGGTTTTAAAACGAGAATCTGGTTCATGGCTGTCGTTTGAGAAACAACTCTGCTGGTGTTCTACCAGTAATTGTGTGAGGAGTATTACGATACGTAATTAAGAAATTGGCCAATTTGTGGTCCAATGACAACTGTCGTTTCTTTGGATTTGGATCCAACATCTGTTTGATGAGGGCACATTTTACAATTTGTACAGTGCGCTTGCTGCACCATTTGAAGCAGGGTGGTGCAGTGGGACCTTGGTATGTTTCACACCATTTTTGCTCATGAACTGCAAATTCTCTGAACAAAATTGTGGTCAATTATCAGAAACAATTTCTTCTGGGAGGCCAAATGAAGAAAATAATCTTCGTAAAATGTCTAATGTTTTACTTGTTGTTTCCCACATTGGAAACACCTTGACCCACTTCGAATGGCTATCGATCACAATGAACAATTGTTGCCCTTCTAGCTCAGCAAAATCGATGTGTAGCCTTTGCCACACCCTGGGAGGCCATTTCCATGACTGTAATGGTACTGATGGTGGTTGCTTGCTTACCGATTTGACATGTCGTACACTGACTCATGATGTACTCTATACCTTTATCAAGACCTGGCCACCATAAGTAACTGCATGCATAACTCTTGGTCATGGAGGTCTCCTAATAATTTGGATCTGAATTTATTTGGTATAACCACTCTTGTACCCCACATGATATAATCTTTATCGACTGATAATTCATTCCTGCGAATGAAGAATGGATGAATATCTTTGTCTATTACCTGGTTTGGCCATCCATTTGCAATATAATCATTTACCTTTGACATAACTGGGTCACGTTTGGTTGCTCTACCAATCTCCCTTCATCTGTGACTGGCAGTTCATCCATGGATGAAAAATAGAACACTTCTTCCCTATCGGGTGTAACTTGTGATGGGGAAGGCAATCTAGACATAGGATCAGCATTACTGTGATCAGCTGATCATCTGTATTCAATATCATATGTATGTATATGCTGACAAAATCAAAGCCCATCTCTGCATTCGGGCTGCAGCTAATGTTGGAACTAGGGACTTTGGATGGAGGATTGCTGTCAGAGGCTTATGGTCTGTAACTATGGTAAACTTAGGAACATACAAGTATCTGTGGAACTTCTTGACCCCAAAAATTAATGCCAAAGCTTCCCTTTCGATTTGCGCATAATTACGCTCACTGGCACTGAGAGTGCGTGAAGCAAAAGCAATTATTCTCTCCTCCCCACTACGTAATACATGAGCGATTACTGCCCCAACTCCATACAGAGAGGCATCACATGCTAGCTTGATCTCCTTAGATACGTCATAGTGAACTAACATGGTGCTCTCTACCAATTGGCTTTTACACTCCTTGAATGCTGTATCACATTTTTCTGACCACTTCCAATGGACCTGTTTTTTCAATAGTTCATTCAGTGGATGTAATACTGTAGCCAAATTTGGTAGGAACGTCCCATAATAGTTCAAAAGACCCAAAAATGATCGAAGTTCATTGACATTCTTGGGAGTGGGTACTTTTCTGATTACATCCAGCTTTCCCTTGGTTGGATGTCATCGTAGGCAGTCCCTCGGAATTGAGGAAGATTTGCTTTCACTCCCAAAGTGAGTCCTTTGGTGGCTGAACAGTCCAATACGAGAGCCACCGACCCTGTCACAGGTGAGACAGAAATTCGTCGGGGGAAGGGGTGGGTGGGACTGGTTTGCCGCACGCTCCTTCAGCTGCCTGCGCCTGACCTCTTCACACTCTCAGCGTTGAGATTTGAAGAGCTCAACGCCCTCCCGGATGCACTTTCTCCACCTAAGGCGGTCTTCGGTCAGGGACTCCCAGGAGTCAATGGTGATGTCGTACTTTACCAGGGAGGGTTTGAGGGTGTCCTAGTAACATTTCTGCTGCCCACCTTTGACTCGTTTGCCGTGAAGGAGCTCCACATAGAGCAATTGCTTAGGGAGTCTCGTGTCTGGCATGCGAACTATATGGCCTGCCCAGCGAAGCTGATCATGTGTGGTCAGTGCTTCAATGCTGGGGATGTTAGCATGGGCAAGGACACTGATGTTGGTGCGCCTGTTCTCCCAGGGGATTTGTAGGATCTTGCGGAGACAGCGTTGATGATATATATCCAGCGACCTGAGGTGTCTTCTGTACATCATCCATGCCTCTGATCCATACAAGAGGGTGGGTATTACTACAGCCCTGTAGACCATGAGCTTGGTGATAGATTTGAGGGCCTGGTCTTCAAACACTCTTTTCCTCAGGCGGCCGAAGGCTGCACTGGCGCACTGGAGGCGATATTGACGCTCCGTATCAATGTCTGCCTTTGTTGATCAGAGACTCCCGAGGTATGGGAAGTGGTCCACGTTGTCGAGGGCCGCGCCGTGAATCTTGATGGCGGGGTGGGGTGGGGGGTGGGGTGCAGTGCTGCGGAGCGAGGACAGGCTTTGTCTTACGGATGCTAAGCGTAAGTCCAATGCTTTCAAATACCTCGGTGAATATATCAACGATATCCTGGAGTTCAGCCTCAGAATTGAGCAGACACAGGCGTCGTCCATGTACTGTAGCTCAACGACAGAGTTTGGGGTGATCTTGGACCTGGCCTGGAGACGGCGTAGGTTACAGTTTCCCACTGGTTCTGTAGTTTAGTTCCATTCCAGCGGGGAGCTTGTTGACTGTGAGGTGGAGCATGGCAACGAAGAAGATTGGGAAGAGGGTTGGAGCGATGACACAGCCCTGTTTGACCTCGGTCTGGACATAGATTGGGTCTGTAATGTATCTGCTGATGAGGATCACGGCCTGCATGCCGTCATGGAGCAGGCGAAACATATTGACATACATTTGGGGGCATCCAAAACGGAGGAGGACGCTCCATAAGCCCTCACGGTTGACGGCGTCAAAGACCTTTGTAAGATCGAAAAAGGCCATGTATAAGGGCTGGCGCTGCTCCCTCATGTTTCCGGCAGCCGTCGCGCTGCAAAGATCATGTCCGTTGTGCCCCGTAGGGGACGAAATCCGCACTGTGATTGCGGGAGGAGTTCCTCGGCCACAGGGAGAAGACGGTTGAGAAGAAATCTAGCGACAACTTTCCCAGTGGCTGATAGCAGGGAGATTCCCCTGTAGTTGCCGCAGTCGGACTTGTCTCCCTTTTTAAAGATGGTCACGGTCACTGCATCTCTGAGCTCTCCCGGCATGTTGCTGTTGGAATTGTCCACAAGGGTCCTGATGTTCCAGGTCCAGAACTTCATATTAATGCGTGAGTTCTTTTAACGTAGGGTGGCTGCTGTACACCGGCAACCACATGGGCTTAGCAGAGCAAGGTCTTGGTCCAGTGGCATGGGGGGTCCAAGACGACTGGAGACCAGGCACTGCTGTATCAGCCTAATTGCCTACGGTGAGGTGTTGGCCGCAAGCTCGGCGCCAAATAGCGCCATTGATGGTAGATGGCCCGAGACTTGGTTGGGGGGCAGGCATTGGGAAGGTCAGCTGTCCGCTGGGGTTCCGAGGGATGTTTTAGAAAGTCTCTTCCAAAGTTATTTAAAAATTTCCCCAAAGGTTTCCAAGTTGTTTTAAAAGTTTAAGAGTTTAAAAGTATTTCCAAATTATTTTTTAAAAAATCTTTGTGTACTCTGTACCCTAAGTACTCCACTGAATTTTGAAATAACTCACACTTGCGAGCAGACACTCGTACTCTGCTTCTCTAGCCCTTTGAGGACTTCATTCAATATGTTATGATGAATTTGCCTATTTGGTGCTGAAATTAGTATGTCATCTAAATAACATACTACCCCCTCAATACCTGGCAAAATCTGGTTCATCACCCCTTGAAATATGGCGGGGGTGGAAGACACTCCAAATGGTAGCCTGTTAAATTGATATAGGCCAAGATGAGTATTTATAGTCAAGCATGACTTGGACTTCTCATCTAGTTCAAGCTGTAAGTAGGCATTCGTAAGATCCAACTTTGAGAAGATCTGACCACCTGTCAGTGCTGTGAACAAATCTTCTATATTCAGCAATGTATTGGGGACATTACCCTCTAGAACCTGGTTTACGATTACTTTATAATCACCGCACAATCTTACCTTCCCATCAGACTTGGGTACAACAACAATGGGTGTAGTCCAATTACATCGATCTTTAGAAATAATGTTCTCAGTCTCTAGTCTTTTGAGTACTTGCTCAACTTTCTCCTTGAGTGCATATGGTACGGAACGTGGCTTGCAGTAAACCGATCTAGCCTCCTTCTGTACCCTGACACTCGCCTTGAAGCTTTGGATCGGACTGCCTCTTTCACAGAACACAGAACACCTTTGGATACTTCTTGATGACATCATCCTTTGATGCAAATCTCGTTTCAACATGAAAAATCTCACTCCAATCCAGCTTCAGTGATCCCAACCAATTTATTCCTAGTAAGGCAGGCTTGTCTCCTGCCACTAATATTGGAGGCAAGCTCTGAAATTGATCCTTGTACTTCACCGGTACGGTGATACGACCTACCACAGGAATGTTCTCTCCCGAGTGGCCTCACAGCTCTATCTTGTATTTCTCCAATGAGAAATCACGCAATTTACCGAGGTATAGCGACTCTGGTACGACACTCAAGGATGCACCAGTGTTGATTTCCATGGGTATCTTGATTCCTGCAACATCTGTGTGGATTATGATACTTTTCGATTCGTTGTTAGTTAACCTCATGCTCCTGATGATGTTTAGCTCTAACATCTCCTCGTCCTGTTGTTTTTTTTCCATGCTATGTAGTCTTTGGGGATTTCTACTTGTAGCTTTGAAAGCTGGTTTACCCTTCAGTTGGCATGCCTTCGCAAGATGCCCAATTTTCCTGCAGAAGAAACACTCTGCCTTCACATATGGACAACTTTGAGCAATGTGTTGTCCTAGGCACTGATAACAGGACTTCAATGCTCTGTTACCATTGCCACTTTCTAAGACTTTGGGGCCCAATCGCCTTTTACTTTTAACCTGCAGACGATTCACCTCTGTTGTCTGACAACTGAAAATAGTATGAAGTTCTTGGGAATATTGGTCGGCCATGTTCATTGACATAGCTGTCTGACAAGCTAAATCAAAAATCAAGTTAGGCGTTGTCAATAACTTTCTTCTGATCGCATCATTTTTCATCCCACAAACAAAGCGGTCACTGAAAGTTTCCGAAATTACAGTTTTTTTTAATGCTACAATGTACTCACCGATATTTTCTTCGGTTAACTGATCTCTTATTCTGAAACGATAATTTTCAGCAATTTCCAAGGGCTTGGGGCTGTAGTGCTGAATTTGCTAAAGAGTTGTGTCTTTGGCTTGTCAGGCACAAGCAAATTTTTCAAGGTTTCATACACCTAGGGCCCGCTTCAGTTAAGAAAATAGCCCTTTGTCGTTCCAACACCACCCAGTTATGGTTTTCATCATCGGGGACTTCGATGATATTATTTGCGGTGAAAAACATCTCTAGCCGCTCCACATAGAAACATAGAAAATAGGTGCAGGAGTAGGCCATTCGGCCCTTCGAGCCTGCACCACCATTCAATAAGATCATGGTTGATATTTACCTCAGTACCTCTTTCCTGCTTTCTCTCCATACCCCTTGATCACTTTAGCCATAAGGGCCATATCTAACTCCCTCTTGAATATATCCAACGAACTGGCATCAACAACTCTCTGCGGTAGGGAATTCCACAGGTTCACAACTCTCGGTGAATGAAGAAGTTTCTCCTCATCTCAGTCCTAAATGGCTTACCTCTTATCCTTAAATTGTGTCCCCTGTTTCTGAACTTCCCCAACATCGGAAACATTCTTCCCGCATCTAACCTGTCCAGTCCCGTCAGAATTTTATATGTTTCTGAGATCCCCTCTCATCCTTCTAAACTCCAGTGAATAAAAGCCCAGTCAATCCAGCCTCTCCTCATATGTCAGTCCAGCCATCCCGGGAATCAGTCTGGTGAACCTTCGCTGCACTCCCTCAATAGCAAGAACGTCCTTCCTCAGACTAGGAGACTAAAACTGAACACAGTATTCCAGTTGAGGCCTCACCAAGGCCCTATACAACTGCAATAAGACCTCCCTGCTCCTATACTCAAAACCCCTCGCTATGAAGGCAAACATACCATTTGCCTTCTTCACCGCCTATTGTACCTGCATGCCAACTTTCAATGAGTGATGTACCGTGACACCCAGGTCTCGTTGCACCTCCCCTTTTCCTAATCTGCCACCATTCAGATAATATTCTGCCATCGTGTTTTTGCCCCCAAAGTGGATAACCTCACATTTATCCACATTACACTGCATCTGCCATGCATTTGCCCACTCACCTAACCTGTCCAAGTCACCCTACAGCCTCTTAGCATCCTCCTCACAGCTCACACCGCCACCCAGTTTAGTGTCATCTGCAAACTTGGAGATATTACACTCAATTCCTTCATCCAAATCATTAATGTATATTGTAAATATATATATATGTATATTGTAAATACGCTCTGAAACTTTCATGGTCACGTTGAATAGGGCATTTGAAATTCCCCCAAATATCCTATTACCCCCATAGGCACGGCCATCTGGACTCTGGCAGTTCAAACAAGTGTGCTTGGAAATTACCTCGGATTTGTAGCTGTTATTCAAAACCGAGAAGCTCTCAAAATATCCCTGTCGGCTGGCTGAATCCTCCACTAACAAAAATTGCAGCTTTGTTTTATCCGCTCAATTCCATCTTCGCTGCCAATGTGATATTTTCAGGGAGCTCACAGCACACACAACCGTAAGATGGCAGAATCTTCCAGAAGTCACCAGTCAGGTGACCTGGTCCCTTTTATTATAAACAGCACTGGCTACAGTGCCATAGGAGTCCACAATGTGGAGCGACAGACATTACAGGAGGACATACAACTTAGCCTAAAATTGTCTTCACCAGACATTCACACCCGAGGATGGGCCACTGATTAGCAACCAGGCATTATAGTTTTGGCTGAACTCTCCAATCTGAATGAGAGGTCCTGTAACACATTTAACACTATAACTGATACTCCAACTGATCACGGATTGATGATTGAAGCTGGGACCTTCTTGGTTTCTATGGTCCGGTCCAACATCGGGAGGTGCATTTACCCATTAAATCATTAAGGGAGTTAGGCTTTTTGAAAATACTTAAGCATTAGTACTTAAATAGTTAAGAATTGCCCTCCCCAATAAAACACAGTTAACAATGATATTAGTAAAAGTAATTATGGACTTGGGAACCGTTAAAACTTGACATGAATCTCAAGCAGGAATCCTCGATGATTTTTTTCCTTTGTTATCTGCTGCTGCTGCCTTTCCCTAATGCCCCACTGATTTCTTCAGTGTCTCTATAACCAACCAATTACCTCTGTGTAAGTGGGACAGTTTGGCAGTTGATATCAGGAGGCTGAAATTGCACTCCGCCCGAAACGGGGCACATCTACCGATTTCAAACGGACAATCCGGAGAAATTCAGGTCTTTGTGGGTTTTTTTGGAGCGGGGCGGAAGTGCGGTCGGTCCGGAATGGCCGACGCTCTAAGTCATCAGTGCCATGCTGATGATGTCGTCATGCTGGCATGTCACAACATCCCTCCCCTTCAGTTAAAGGGGAGAGCCGCTGCGGACTCTGCAGCCACTTTAGTGGCAAAGACTGGACCACCAGGGAGAGTTTTGGCTGGGCCAGCAGCCTGGCAACCAAGAGTGGATGCCAGCCTATTTGTTGGTGGCCCGGCTGAACCCATGGGCATAACTGTTGGTCTGACCTGGCAGTCGGCCGACAAAATATAAAATGGAGTCGCCAGCAGCGCCACCTCCCCTTTAAGGACGGCCACGCCGCCCAGCCACGCATAGAGTACCAACAGAAAAAGCGGTCAGTGGCACTGACCGGCGGGGCAATTCCGCATGGGGCAATTTCCCGCGGGGCCATTTCGGAAAGGGGGTCTCTGTCGCTTGGTAAGGGGTTGGTGCATGCACGATGCGGTGGGAAAACGGGCGGGGCGTTCCCGTACACTGCTCCAAAACTAAAGGAGGGCAATATACAACATGGCGGCCCCTCTGCAGCAACTCGGCGGCCGGTCCGCACCGACCCATGACTGCCACCTTTCAGGCGGCCACGGGACTTGTAGAAAGAGGCAATTTCATCCCCCAGCTCTCTCTAGCACCGTGGGAAGTACTTGCCATCCCAGTGCTGTGCCCACTTTCCTTTTGCCTTCATTTATTTTAATGTGGTCATTCGATCTGTTTTGGAGGAGTCTAGTGATGTGTATTTTCTAATGCAAATGACATTTCTTCGCTAATTTTAATTTTCCCTATGCAGTACCAAGAAAAAGGCTACCTTAACTTAACAATATTTCCTGTTGTGAAAACGGAGGATACAATGTGAAGAGCTTTGAGCTACAGGAGGAAAAGTGCATTATAACAGATACAGGTTCACAATTTTCCCCACTATTGCACTCGGGATAAGTCACACCTAATTGTATGAGACTCAGCACCGGTCAGGATTGGCTGATATTGGTGGAAATGAGGAGTTACTGACCGAGAGAACTCCCTGATCTTCCACTTGAAGGTCCAAATGTTTTTTAAAGTTCTTTTTTGCCTACTTGATTCTGGCTTCTTGTGAACAAGGATGACATTTTCTAAGGGCATAGCAACAACTTGCATTTATATAGTGCCTTTAACGCAGTAAAGCATACATTTACTTCTGTGCATGGGGCCTTTTGCCTCCTGCTGCAAATATTGAATTCCTCATTACCAGTCTCTCCTGTATGCAAACCCTTACAATCAAGAATTTATCTCCATGGCCCAATATATAGTAACACCACAGCATGACCAGGGTAGTGATAGTGAAACCCTGCATTATGTGCACTGGTTAATGTAATCTCTTATCTTCTGGAAGGTAGAATGACAATGACTAGTGAGACAAGACATTTAAATATAATCTGTGACTGAGCAGGATAATATTTGCAGTGAATTTTTTAATCTATTTCAAAATGTTTCTCATAATATTGAAAATAAGAAAGCACACCACACGATTTCCTGTAATACACTTCTCTGATTAGTCATTTTTCTGGAGCCAATCAATACTAAAGTGAAGCAGGGAGCGCTCACTCTCTGTGACTAACTTCCTTACCAAGTCTCTGCAGACCCTCCAAGTGCGTCTTTGCTTAGCTGGAGAGGAAGCCAAAGACTTGAGCTATGACCCATCTCCAGCTCTTTGTGAGGGCCAGCCAGTCAAGCTGCCAGTTAAACCTGTCACGGTTAGATCTGCTAGGTCTTGCCTTTGAACAGCCATCCCCTGCTGAGCTCATGTGAATGAAGCCATTCCAAGATACTATGATGAATGTCTACCCAAATATTTTTAAATTAACCTCCATGTCTAAGGTTGATGTGGTGTGTGGGAGTACCATTTTGAAGTTTCAAATGCATCATGTGACATATGGAAATGGAATTCAACCCAGAGAAGTATAAGGTAATGCATTTGGGGAGGGCTAACAAGGCAAGGCAATACACAATAATTGGGAGGATACTAAGAAGTGTAGAGGAACAGAGCGATCTTCGAGTTCATGTCCATAAATCCCTGGAGGTAGCAGGCCAGGTAGATAAGGTGGTGAAGAAGGCATACGTGATACTTTCCTTAATTATCCGAGGCATACAATATATGAGCAGGGAGGGTATGCTACATATGTATAAAACACTAGTTAGGTCACAGCTAGAGTACTGCATGCAGTTCTGGTCACCACATTACAGGAAAGATGTGATTGCACTAGAGAGGCTACAGAGGAAATTTACGAGGATGTTGCCTGGACTGGAGAATTTTAGCTATGAAGGAAGATTGGATAGATTGGGGTTGTTTTCTTTGGAACAGAGGAGGCTGAGGGGAGATTTAATTGAAGTGTATAAAATTATGAGGGGCCTAGATAGAGTGGATAGGAAGGACCTATTTCCCTTGGCAAAACATAGAAGCATAGAAAATAGGTGCAGGAGCAGGCCCTTCGAGCCTGCACCACCATTTAATAAGATCATGGCTGATCATTCCCTCAATAGCCCATTCCTGCTTTCTCTCCATAACCCTTGATCCCTTTAGCCATAAGGGCCATATCTAACTCCCTCTTGAATATATCCAATGAACTGGCATCAACAATTCTCGCAGCAGGGAATTCCACAGGTTAACAACTCTCTGAGTGAAGACGTTTCTCCTCATCTCGATCCTAAATGGCTTACCCCTTATCTTTAGACTATGTCCCCTGGTTCTGGACATCCCCAACATCGGAAACATTTTTCCTGCATCTAACCTGTCCAGTCCCGTCAGAATTTTATGTTTCTATGAGATCCCCTCTCATCCTTCTAAACTCCAGTGAATACAGGCCCAGTCAATCCAGTCTCTCCTCATATGTCAGTCCTGCCACCCCGGGAATCAGTCTGGTGACGTTCGCTGCACTCCCTCAATAGCAAGAACGTCCTTCCTCAGATTAGGAGACCAAAACTGAACACAATATTCTAGGTGAGGCCTCACTAAGGCCCTGTACAACTGCAGTAAGATCTCCCTGCTCCTATACTCAAATCCCCTAGCTATGAAGGCCAACATACCATTTGCCTTCTTCACCGCCTGCTGTACCTGCATGCCAATTTTCAATGACTGATGTACCATGGCACCCAGGTCTCGTTGCATCTCCCCTTTTCCTAATCTGCCACCATTCAGATAATATTCTGCCATCGTGTTTTTGCCACCAAAGTGGATAACCTCATTTATACTGCATCTGCCATGCATTTGCCCACTCACCTAATCTGTCCAAGTCACCCTGCAGCCTCTTAGCATCCTCCTCACAGCTCACACCGCCACCCAGTTTAGTGTCATCTGTAAACTTAGAGATATTACACTCAATTCCTTCATCCAAATCATTAATGTATATTGTAAATAGCTGAGGTCCCAGCACTGAGCCCTGCGGCATCCCACCAGTCACTGCTTGCCATTCTGAAAAGGACCCGTTTATCCCGACTCTCTGCTTCCTGTCTGCCAACCAATTCTCTATCCACGTCAGTACATTACTCCCAATACCATATGCTTTAATTTTGCACATCAATCTCTTGTATGGGACCTTGTCAAAAGCCTTTTGAAAATCCAAATACACCACATCCACTGGTTCTCCCTTGTTCACTCTACTAGTTACATCCTCAAAAAATTCTGGAAGATTTGTCAAGCAGGATTTCCCTTTCATAAATCCATGCTGACTTGGACCGATCCCATCACTGCTTTCCAAATGTGTTGTTATTTCATCTTTAATAATTGATTCCAACATTTTACCCACTTCTGATGTCAGGCTGTAATTACCCGTTTTCTTTCTTAAAAAGTGGTATTACATTAGCTACCCTCCAGTCCATAGGAACCGATCCAGAGTTGATAGACTGTGATCACCAATGCATCCACTATTTCTAGGGCCACTTCCTTAAGTACTCTATCAGGCCCCAGAGATTTATCGGCCTTCAATCCCATCAATTTTCCTAACACAATTTCCAGTGTAGAGGGAGCTTTACTCTGTATCTAACCCCGTGCTGTACCTGCCCTGGGAGTGTTTGATGGGACAGTGTAGAGGGAGCTTTACTCTGTATCTAACCCCGTGCTGTATCTGCCCTGGGAGTGTTTGATGGGATAGTGTAGAGGGAGTTTTACTCTGTATCTAATCCATGCTGTACCTGTCCTGGAAGTGTTTGATGGGATATCTAGTGGCTGAAATGGAAATTGTTCCATTTCCCAACATAGACACCCCTCACCATGATCTTAAAAGTCCTAAAAAAGCAGAGTGATAACTATAAATTGTGGCTGAATCATGAAATATTCCTTGTGTCCTCTTTATCCTGGAGCGATGGGCATTGCCTTGAAACCTCGTGATGTTGCTGCTTCCCAGTGGAGTCTTGAATGTCCTGAAATGAAACACTTACCCTGGCTTCCTTCAGAACTATTATAGTAAATTCCGACGCTTGAAACTAATTGTAATAATTTTGCAGGTAAATGCACTGCCTGTTGTAACACTGAGCTGTACAAAGCAGGAGGGCTGCGGGGTGAGTTCCTGAGTTTGTTAATATGAGCTGCAGTGGCCATTCAGCCAGCACTACAGACTGGAGAATGAGCCAGAGATCATGCTCTTCATTGCAGTCCAGTGATGGCTGGGGTATATTCTCCTCGATCAATGTAGCACAGAAGGAAGCCATTCGGCCCATCATGCCTGTGCCGTCTCTTTGAAAGAGCGATCCAATTAGAAATGTTGAAAACTGTGGAAGGGAAATAGCAGGTAAATGAGGAATAAATGGGTTTTAAAAGGCTGAACGGTGCAGAAGGAAGGAAAGACTGAGTGAGGACAAGAGTTGCCAAAGGGCTGAGATCCTGGGAAAGAATGAATTAGAGTAGGACACGGTGCGACGAGTCTTGATTCCATCACGGTGAGGACGCGGGCAGGAGGCAGAGTGCATTGCGCAGGGGATTTGGGGCACAATAGGAACAAGGGAGGAAAGTTCAGAGGAGCACTAAGCAAAGTATGTTGACAACAACATAGTAAAAAAAAGAGGTCAATAACTAGAGGGCATAGATTTAAAGTAATTGGTAAGAGGTTTAGAGGGGATTTGAGGAGAACTGGTGGGGATCTGGAACTTACTGCTTGAATGGATGGTGAAGGCAGAAACCCTCATTGCATTTAAAAAGCACTTGGATATGTACTTAAAATGCCATAACTTAAAAGGCTGCGGCGCAAGAGCTGGAAATTGGGATTAGGCTGGATCTTTTATGGCAGGCACAAACATGGTGGGCCAAATGGCCTCCTTCTGTGCTGTAAACTTCTATAATTCTATGGCTGTTGTTTGGATTTCATCTCATGAGCTAAATTTTACTGAATAGAAACATCTGTGTGTGAATAGATTCAAACTCTCTTCTAAGTCAATTAGTTAAAAATTCTGAAATGCAACACCTGCAGATGCAAAATAAGCTGGAAAGATATCCTGGGTCATCTCCCTCACCCTGCTGAACAGCTGCTTCAGAATGACCTTGTGGCCAGGGAACAGTTCAGCTGCAGATGGTGTTTGGTCCAAAGAAGTTTGGGAAGAATAATAGAGAAATTTCGATCGTGGTTGTCCTCCAGTGAAAACGGTGATTCCCCTGCTTTCTCCCTGCTACTTTATAGCTCTTTCCTAGTTGGTCTTTGCTTCTTTTAAAGGCACTCTGGGGGATTTTGCAACTGCCGTTTATTTTTCTAGGCAAATATGAAGTCATTTCCTTTTCATGTCACTATAATAATGCAATCTGCAACAAAGGATATTTCAAAGGAGAGCTGCCCAAACATTCTTTTTTTAAATTCCTCACAAAAGTATGGTTAATTGCAAACTGGGAAGCATCTACCCCAGTTTGTATCTGATTTGCAAGAAGGAGGAATGAATCTGAACTGTGAAATATGGATTACTTACATTTTGTTCAGTGAGGATGAAGGGAAATTAACATTCAGTCTAAGGTTTTATAGATTCTGTTTAGGTTAAAGATTTTAATTTAAATTGTTCCTCCTCACAAGTGCAATGATGGGCGTGACAGACTGGGCTCAGACTGCAACGTGACAGACTGGGCTCAGACTGCAACGTGACAGACTGGGCTCAGACTGCAACGTGACAGACTGGGCTCAGACTGCAATGTGACAGACTGGGCTCAGACTCCAGATGACTATCTTCATGCAGTTATAGTTGTCATTTTTCTTTAGAAAAGATAAAATTTGAATCTGATTACCAAGTTGGGATATGGGATGGTCTGATTGAAGTTTCTAAAGCAGAAAGTAGGTGCTTGGCTTCTTCAAACCTCAATATGTGGGAGGAGGGTGGGTGATGTTCAACTGAGCCATCTACTTCAATCATCAGTTTAGAGCATTCAAGAAAATTAATTACTCAGTAATGATGCAAATACAGAGCAATAACAAAATATAAAGAGGAACCGTGAGCTGGTTATCTGAAGTAACGATACAGAATGCCACTGAGTAAATTTAGATAAGCAGTAATAACTATACAGAGTTGGGTCAGTATGATAGTCTGCACTTTAAATAATCTCAGTGGCAAACCCCCAAAGGCTTAAATTCCTTGCATGTCGCCAAAGGAAACTGTACTGTTATATTACAATCACAAGCACAGGCATGCTCACTGATGATTAGATGTGCAGCCAATTCCTGTGTTGTATTAAATTTAGTTTAAAAAAAAAGTTCAGATGTGAATTTGTAATGGCTGATCTGTAACAAAACCTAAGACTTGCTTATGCCTTCATAAAGGGAGAATGGTTCATAGTTTCTGAGCACTGTCACTCATTTCCGAGTCATGGTATCAATATAGCATGATCTTTTGCAGTACCTTGTCAAACATACAGCATAATGCTAACAACCTGGCATTTGAGGAGAGTGGGGGAATCAAAAATCAACTGTCATCTGCCTGTTTTTCACTTGAAAACCGGATGTCCGACAGTGGAAAATTGGGCAGGGAATCTCAGGTGCCCACCAGATGTGAAACAAGCAGGAGGCTGTTTGTTGGCTGTAGGACCCCATTTCAAATGTTCAGGTATAAATGGGGGAGGGACAAGTGACGGGTGTTGTGTGGCTTAAACTGTGGTCCTGAAAGGGGGCAGCTACAAAAATGATCTGGCAATTTTAAGGGAGGATTTTTGCGTGGCCCGGAGGAGAAGGAGGAATGCACACCCCCTCTAACGCCCCCCCACCCCCAATCACCACCTTTGAATGCAAACTTCTAAATTGTCTCACTCAAGGAGCCACCAGATTTTCATCCCCTCCGAATGGTGAGCTGCCCGCTCAGCAGCTCGTCCAAAGTATGCCGATGTGGCCTGAACGTAAAAATTGTTTGTGTCTCCCGTCCTCGCTTTAGGCGGGCAGTGTGGTTGCTTTGCAACAATCAACCGCCCATTTGTTCTGGCAGCCCATTTGGAGACCCACTCTAACCGTGTCAGGCAGGCCACGGGCAGCCAGTGAGTGGGATCTTTCTTCAATTCTCAACCCCATGGTCTCCCATTGCTATTTCTGTATATAGTATAACTTAACACAATCACAATCACTAAGGGGGTGGTACTTAGTAAGATAATGGGACTAAAGGCAGATAAATCCCCGGGACCCGATGGCTTGCATCCTAGGGTCTTAAGAGAGGTAGCGGCAGGTATTGTGGATGCATTGGTTGTAATTTACCAAAATTCCCTGGATTCTGGGGAGGTCCCATTTTAAAAAAGAAAAAGAGGCAGACAAAAAGCAGGAAACTATAGACCAGTTAGCCTAACATCTGTGGTTGGGAAAATGTTGGGAGTTCATTATTAAAGAAGCAGTAGCAGGACATTTGGAAAAGCAAAATTCATCATGTAGAGTCAGCATGGATTTATAAAGGGGAAGTCATGTTTGACAAATTTGTTGGAATTCTTTTGAAGATGTAACGAACAGGATGGATAAAGGGGAACCAGTTGATGTGGTGTATTTGGACTTCCAGAAGGCATTTGACAAGGTGCCAAATAAAAGGTTACTGCACAAGATAAAAGTTCACTGGGTTGGATGCGATATATTAGCATGCATAGAGGATTGGCTAACTAACAGAGAACAGAGAGTCGGGATAAATGGTTCATTCTCTGGTTGGTAACTAGCTGCAAGGATCAGTGCTTGGATCCCAACTATTTACAATCTACATTAACGACTTGGAAGAAGGGATTGAGTGTAATGTAGCCAAGTTTGCTGACGATACAAAGATGGGAGGAAAAGCAATGTGTGAGGATGGGACACAAAATCTGCAAAAGGACATAGAGAGGCTACGTGGGCGAAAATTTGGCAGATGGAGTATAATGTTGGAAAGTGTGAGGTCATACACTTTGGTAGAAAAAAAATCAAAGAGCAAGTTATTACTTAAATGGAGAAAGATTGCAAAGTGCCGCAGTACAGTGGGACCTGGGAGTACTTGTGCATGAAACACAAAAGAATAGTATGCAGGTACAGCAAGTGATCAGGAAGGCCAATGATATCTTGGCCTTTATTGCAAAGGGGATGGAGTATAAAAGCAGAGAAGTCTTGCTACAGCTATACAGGGTATTGGTGAGGCCACACCTGGAATACTGCATACAGTTTTGGTTTCCATATTTACAAAATGATATATTGCTTTGGAGGCAGTTCAGAGAAGGTTCACTAGGTTGATTCCAGGGATGAGGGGTTGACTTATGAGGAAAGGTTGAGAAGGTTGGGCCTCTACTCATTGGAATTCAGAAGAAAGAGGTGATCTTACCGAAACGCATAAGATTATGAGGGGGCTTGACAAGGTGGATGCAGAGAGGATGTTTCCACTGATGGAGACTAGAACTAGAGGGCATAATCTTAGAATGAGGGGCCACCCATTTAAAGCAGAGATGAGAAATTCTTCTCTGAGGGTTGTTAATCTGTGGAATTCGCTGCCTCAGAGAGCTGTGGAAACTGGGACATTGAATACATTTAAGACCGAAATAGACAGTTTCTTAAACGGTAAGGGGTTATGGGGAGCAGGCAGGGAAGTGGAGCTGAGTCCATGATCAGATCAGCCATGATCTTATTAAATGGCGGAGCAGGCTCGAGGGGCAGTATTTCTTATGTCCTTATGTTCCTATGAAATCAGTACAAGCTGATATGTGAAGCCATTTCTGACAGGAACTTCGCTGGTTGGTGAGAGGAGCCTCATCTATGCAATGAAGAACAAGTGCATAAAACCCTCTTTTCCCTTTATACAAGAGCATTGCAAATAGGCAGATTAATCACATCTTCCTGTTTTCCTTTCACAAAGGTGACAGTTGCTGCACCATTTGTTGCGGTTCTACAGATGTCTAAAGTGTACAGATGTCTTCAGTTGACAGGGGGGCGGGCGGTCTACTGAATAGCTAGCAGCAAGCCTGAAGATTTCTATGAGGTCAAGAGCATTCATGGTCCTCGTGGCCATAAAGAAATCATTGTGGTAAAGTTTTTGCGGCCATTTTTTGAGAGACCTCCAGCGGTCCCTTTAAGGACTTCTGGAGAGGCCACTGAATTGCTGGGACCAAGGGGCGAAGTGTGCATAGCACTCGGGGCCCACTCTCAAACCAAGTCAGACAGTCCTTGGACAGCCAGTGGGCGGGACATTTTGTTCAGTTTTCAACTGCCTGCCACCCCACTTTACAGCATGATCGAGGTGGACAGCAGTTGAAAATCACCCCAGTGTCTTCGAGGTATAGGGAGCAAATTGACACAAACAACAAATGGATCTTGCCCAAGTGGTCATCTTTCAATGCGCTAGAAAATACCAACAGTGGCACGACCGCTTGCCAGACATTCAATTGTAACAAGTATAGCACATGGAAAAAGTGTGCAACATAACATCTTGAGCTATATGTCAACTGAAGACATTGTTTATTAGTAATGAGCAGAGGTAGAAGTAATTGGCAGCAAATTAAATTGACTTGCATCAAGTCTGCAGCACAGAAACAGGCCATTCGGCCCAACTGGTCTATGCTGCCATTTCTGCTCCACACGAGCCTGCTCCTTCCCCTCTTCATCAGCATATCCTTTTATTCCTTTCACCCCTGTGCTTATCTAGCTTCCCCTTAACTGCATCAATGCTTTTTGTCTCAACCACCTCTTGTGGCCGCAGGTTCCACATTCTTGGCACTCTTTTGGTAAAGAAGTTTCTCTTGAATTTCTTATTGGATTTATTATTGACTATCTTATATTTTTGACCTTTATTGTTGGTCTGGCCCCCAAGTGGAAAGTTCTTCTCTAATCTAAATCTTAAAGACCTCTATCACTCGCCCCTCGGTCTTCACTTTTCTAGAGAGAAGAGCCCCAGCCTCTTCAATCTTTCCAGATAGGTATAACCCGCCCGTTCCGTTGCATTCCAGTAATTTTCTTCACCACCTTGAGTGCCTCAATATCTTTTTTTATAATATGGAGACCAGAACTGTACACTGTCATCATATAGGCAGTCCCTTGAAGCGAGGATGACTTGCTTCCATGCCAAAAAGGTACGAGTTCATAGGTATTTCAATGAAGGATCTAATATTCCAGATCCAGAACTACATGTTGAAGGGTGAAAGATGCCTGTGTGTGGATCTTTTTAAGGTGCGGTGACCGTTGCACACCAGCCACCACACGGGCTTGACAGAGCTAGGTCTTGGTCCAGTGACAAGGATTAGCCAAGATGACTGGAAACCAGCTCGGCTGCATGGTGACAGTCCCAAATAAAAGTGTCCCAAATAAAAGTGTCCTCATACATGTATTGCCCCGAGTGACTCCCTTGTTGTAAGGAGGCGGGCCCCAGCACAAGGAGCCCGAGCCTGAATCCAACGCCTTGCAACAGCCCAACCTGAGAGTGGAAGCTGGCCACAGTGATGGACGCAAGGGCCAGCCAACCAATGCCCGCCGTAGCCCCAGCACATGCCCACTACACCTACCAAACAGGAGGGACTGGCCAATGGCAGTGCTGGGAAGGTGGGACTTGCGCTGTCAGGCTGAGGTGAGCGCCGTTTCCCCGGAGCCCCGCCCGTCTGCTAAAATGCTGCCGAGCTCCAGCCCGGACAACAATGGTGTCACATACTCTTTACTGTACGCGTCGTCCTCTTCATTCTCGCATTCGCTGCCGCAGCCGTCGTGCTCCAAGTTCTTTTGTGGTTGTCTCAGAGTACACAGTACACACCAAGTGTGGCCTGACCACAGTTCTATACAAGTTTATCATAACTTCTCGGCTTTTAAATTCTATTCCTCTGGAAATGAACCCCGGTGCTGGGTTTGCTGTTCTTACGGCCTTGTTAATCTGCGCTGTTACTTTTAGTGATTTGTATATCTGTACAGCAGAGATCTCTCTGCTCCTTTACCCCATTTAGATTCTTATTTTCCAACCAAAATGCAGCACCCCACACACATCCACATTAAAATTAATTTGCCACTTAAACGCCCATTCTGCAAGTTTATTAATGTCATCGTGTATTTAGTTGCATCCTTCCTTTGTATTAACTACACACCCCAATTTAGTGTTGTCTGCTAATTTTTAACTTGTACTTATGATTCCCGAGGCCCAACTCATCAATATAAATAATGAACAACAGTAGTCCCAGCACCGAACCCTGTGGAACACCACTGCCCAACATTTACCAGTCTGAGTATCTGCCCTTAAGCCCTACTCTCTCTCTCTTCTGTCTTGTGGCCATTCTGCTACCTGTCCCCTGACTCCACAAGCTCTGACTTGATCCAAGTCTGTATATCATCTCTCATCATTGATTCTCACTTAGCTTCCGCTTTATTGTTTTTTGTAAATATGTTCCTCTTGATTAGTGTCAGGCTTTCCTAACCGCTAGTTTATTACAATTAGAACTCCGATTTTAAGTTTTAGCTGTGGAACATTTTTAAAGCCTATAATTGTGTTGCTGAAATAATCTCAGATACTGATTTCTTAAGTCACAGTAGTGTTGGTAATTGCACTTGTGACAGTGCATCTTCAGATGGAAAATTCAATTTTCTTTTTTTATTTGTGAGCGTTGTTGGCGAGGCCAGCATTTATTGCCCATTCCTAATTGCCCTTGAGAAAGTGGTGGTAAGCCGTCACCTTGAATCGCTGCAGTTCGTGTGGTGACCGTACTCCCAAATTGCTGTTAGGGAGTGAGTTCCAGGATTTTGATCCAGCGACGATGAAGGAACGGCGATATATTTCCAAATCAGGATGGTGTGTGACGGAGGTGATGGTGCTCTCATGCGTCTGCTGTCCTTGTCCTTCTAGGTGGTAGAGGTCGTGGGTTTGGGAGGTGCTGTAAAAGAAGCCTTGGCTGCAGTGCATCTTGTAGATAGGACACACTGCAGACACGGAGCACCGGTGGTGGAGGGAGTGAACATTTAATGGGGTGCCATTTAAACGACTACTTTGTCTTGGATGGTTTCAAGCTTCTTGTGTTGTTGGAGCTGCACTCATCCATGCAAGTGGCGAGTATTCCATCACACTCCTGACTTGTAGATGGTGGAAAGGCTTTGGGAGTCGGGAGGTGAGGCACTCACCGCAGAATACCTAGTCTCTGACCTGCTCTTGTTGCCACAGTATTTATGTGGTTAGTCCAGTTAAATTTCTGGTCAATGGTGATGCATAGCATGTTGATGGTGGGGGATTCGGCGATGGTAATGCCATTGAATGTCAAGGTGGCGGGTAGCTAGACTCTCGCTTGTTGGAGGTAGTCATTGCCTGGTACTTGTGTGGCATGAATGTTACTTGCCACTTATCAGCCCAAGTCTGAATGTCATCCAGTTTTTGCTGCATGTGGGCATGGGCTGCTCCATTATATATGGAGTTGTGAATGGTACTGAACCCTGTGGAATCATCAGTGAACATCCCTACTTCTGACCTTATAATGGAGGGCTGGTCACTGATAAAGCAGCTAAAGATGGTGGACCTACCCTGACAGACAACCGACATTTAAAACGGTGATGTTCACATAGAAGTGTGACAGTTCAGTGGAAGTTTATAGTATTCTGCAAGAATGCTTTGTAACAGTTTAGCGATCTTCATTATATTTGTGTTTTTTCTTGGTTCCTCCATTGCCATCTGTTCTAAAAGGAATATAAGGCTGCTTTTGCACTGCAGGAGTACAGCTGACTCCAAACAAGGTTGGGTCTCCTTCCGTCAGCTGCTCTTCATAGTTGCTCCGGTTCCAGGAACCAACATCATCATAGATCCATTGCTGTCAAGATAAGTGAGCAGTTTTGATTATGTAAGCTAGGAGAGTGAATACAGTGCGTTTAATCCAAGAGCAAAATACTGCGGATACTGGAATCTGAAAAAAAACAGAGAATGCTGGAAATCTCAGCGGGTCAGGCATTTGATCACTGTGGTTGTATAAAAGCTAAACTCGGCACACTTGCAGAGACCAGCTTCCTAGTCCCCATATAAATGGAGAAGAGTGCTACACATACAACCAGACTGGATGAAGTCTAATCACAAACATAAAAACAGCACAAATGTACGTCAGATACGAAAAGCTACCTTAAGATACTGGTATAGCTATTGTTTGTTTGTCAACTTTTGAAACTACTTGTCAGAGATCCAGAGTCCTATATTTAAATAGTAGCTGAGAAATGCCAATGAATCACCAGGTGTCAAATCCTCCATTTTAAAGCTCTGTCTGTAATCTGATTCTCACGCTATATATAATCCCTAAGGATAAAAACACCTTCTGTTTTTGATATATGTTTAATGTCTCATAGTTTGAGAAGTGTATTATCACCAAGAATTTTCTGGCACCTGTGCAAAAAAAAACCTCTTATGGAAACCAACTATTATCACAGTATGCCAGCACTACAGTGCCATTGGTATCATGTTCATTGCTATAATTGTTAGCAGTGCCACCCTGCCAAGCAGGCTGATGGTAATGGCCCATAATTTTCTGTCAAAATAAGAAGAGAGGTTAACGACGCTTGCCGTAATTTATGCACAAATGCTACAGCAACTTCTATGAGGGCAGATGCAAGGTTAAACGTGGAAATCTAAAATTTCTGTCCCAGATGCGGCACTTGGCTGTTGGTTTCGCGAATACGGCTCCTCGCTGTCTGGCTCACGATTGAAATGCATTGAACTGTGTGCTGTTGCTGTACTTGCGGGGTAGACTCGCCACAGAATGTTTAGTCTGGTCTATTTCAGTCTAAGTACCATTTTAACGAAGCGGTGAGTGTTAATTACAGCCACTCAACCTTTCTGGCACTGAAACTTAACTATTACAAGTGTGAAGTCTCAATCCTTCAGTTTTTAATTGTTGGAGATTTTAAAAATGCAATTTTTTTTAAAACTTTATCTTTCTCTTGTTTCTCTTAATCCACTCTTTCTTTCCCTCTTTTTTTTCCTTCTGTACCTAAGTTGACATTGAATTCACCCACTTTAATTTACATTTTCTTCTTAGTGCTTGCACTGTTAATTTCACAATCCTTCAATCCGATTGGTTAAGGAGTTACAGTGGCTTTACCTGCTCACTCAGGTTTCTGATGTCCGGTTTCCTCGCTGCGACGTTATCAGCTCGCACTTTCAACAACTTGCCATGCAGAAAACTTAAAAATCTAAGCATGCAAGGGTATGTCTAACTAATGGCAGGTGCTGTTGGGTTCACTCCGACAGTACATTATAGCCCAATGAGTCCAAATTTATTTTCAAAACTTTGAAGAGTTGTACTGCAAAGTCTGGATACGCCACATGGGTTGAATTCATGTTCCGCTTATAGTTGTAATTTTTGCCGTCGGAAGTGGTGTGCACCAGCGAAGTAGGCTACCATCACTTTTGGCTCCTGTGTCACCTCAGCCAGTAATACAAACTCTACCATCAGAGGCAAGAAATGGACAAAAAGACTGGGGACTGAGCAACTGCAGTGCTCCCGCTCACTTGTCTACAGGCAGCAAAGCCATTTTTTTAACCACTGTACGGAACTTGGTCAGCTGTTGGGGAAAGTAGAGGGACTGAATAAAACAAATATGGCTGCTCCAGACAAAAGCACCCTGCGATATTACTTGCCGATGGAGACAGTGTTGCAGTAAAACTGTGGGTTAATTGGGATCTCAGGCCAAGATCTGCGATGGATCTTGACCAATCTGAGTGCAGATAACATTGCTGAATTTGCAACATCTATTATTCCAAATGAAAGTTGGATTTAATGCAATTGGCCTGAGTCGGTTCACTTGGAATATTAACCAAGAGATCACAGCACCTCATTATGCTGCTGTTCAGCAACTTGCATCCAGGGGTATGTTTTGTATTCAGGTTTGTTTTCTGCTACGAGGCATGGGTGCAAATATGATACTGTGGTGTATAATATGTTTTTATGAATATATGAATTCGCGCCTTTGGGTGAACATCCAAAAATCAGCAGATTATGAGGTGACTTCATTTTCCTCCCTCTTATGAGCTGCATCAGCAGCAAAAGTAAAATTGTAAATGTAACAATCATGGCTGTCACGTAACACCTGCCTGGATCAGACTCTGCTCACACCAAATCTAATTGATGGAGCTTTAAGAGCAGTTAATGGTGACACAGTTGTGTTTTATTTGTTACACGAGTTTCTATACTTCACCTGGAACAGTTTCCATTCGGTGCAGGGCAGCAGCAGAGCTCTGGAATCTGGCAGCAGTTTTCAAGATTAATGAAAAGGTGGACTCCATTCCCCAGCAGGATTAGCTTTGATGTCGGCTTCACTTTTACAGCTGTTTAAAACTTGCAAAAAGAAATATTCTTCAATATAAAAACCGCAATCTGACGTACATGCAGTATACCTGGTGTTGCTTAAAGCAATCTCAAAAACGTGAGCTCAGTTTTAAACTGCTGGGTTCAGTCAGTACGAGGACTTGTGAAACTACTTTAATTGTAGTATGTAGGGGTATGGGACGGTGTGAAACAATAGGATTGGTGGCAGCTTTTTGTTTTGTTCTCCACTTTCTCCCATCTGCTTGTGACACTGCCTGATATTATAAAGGTTTATTTTCATGATTAGGAGCATGAAACTGAATATACAAACCCAAATACAACACACCGTGAGTAGATTCGGGGCCTATAGCTTGAACTTTTGAAATAGGAATCTACCTTGGCTTGAAATGTCTGTGAAAGAAACAAAGAAAGAACTTGTATTTATATAGAGCTTTTCACAACTTCAGGACATCCCAAATGCTTTGCACCCAGTGAAATACTTCAAGTATAGTCACTGTTGTAATGCAGGGAAGCCCGGCAGCCATTTTGTGCACAGCAAGGTCCAACAAACCATAATGAGAAAATGACCAGATAATGTTGGTTGAGGACACTGGGGAGAAATCCCATGCTCTTCATCAAAATAGTGCCATGTGATCTTTTACGGCCACCTCAAGTGCCACGTCATGTCAAAGTTGGCAATTCAAGTTAAAAGTAAAGATTCAGGATCGTTTTAGTGCACCACAGTTATGAGTTCAAAATTGCAGCAGTACAATGACCTTGGGCAGCCATGCCACACTGCATTTGTTAGTCAGAGGGAAAGGAGATGAAGTTTGATATGTGTGTGGACAGCACAGTGTCTGATAATGCAGATAATTCCATACCATTTTAAACATTTCATGGATAAAGTGGTATGGGGTTGAAAGAAAGCAGACCAAGAAGATGAAAGGAACCAATAGACACCACAGCTGGCCTGCTGACACCTGACATTATGGTACCAACCATATCTACAGGCACTGGCACATCTACCTGGCAATGACCATGGGAAACAGGTTCTGTAAGTTGCAGACTGAATGCTGCCCTCCTTATGGGTATTTATGATGAATGATGATTTATCAATGAAAAAACTATAAGGTTGAGTGAGGTTGGCTAGCAGTAAATGTGGAACAGGCTGATGGGCAGCACTTGTTGGCATGAATACTTGTGCCATCCAGCTGGTATATAGTGGCATTGGATAGTCTTACCATTGAAACTTAAGCTTTGCCATCTTCTTCTGCATCTGTTCCCAAAGCCTCCATCTTCTGTTAAGTATAATGTTACTTAACAACTCTTGGAGAGAGGATGCTCTGGAGTGCTTGATTGGGCAGCCATTCTCACACCCATGTCACGCAGGAGGAGCCATCAAATGGGGATCTAGGCTGATACTCCCAGTGAGGGAGTGCTGCATTATCTGAAGTGCCATCCTTTGGATGAGTTTACTTGTCCACTGATGCCAGGGATGAGAAACAATAGTTATTGGGAGAGATTTTTGATACTGGGACTGTTTCCACTGTGGCAGAGATAGAAACATAGAAACATAGAAAATAGGTGCAGGAGTAGGCCATTCGGCCCTTCTAGCCTGCACCGCCATTCAATGAGTTCATGGCTGAACATTCAACTTCAGTACCCCATTCCTGCTTTCTCGCCATACCCCTTGATCCCCCTAGTAGTAAGGACCTCATCTAACTCCTTTGCTGAGAGGAGATCTAATTGAGATTTTAAAAATTATTATGGGATTTGATAGTGAATAGGGAAAGACTATTTCCTCTGGTTGGGGAATTGGGGGACATCAATTTTAAAATTGTCACATCAATGACCTTCCCTACATCATAAGGTCAGAAATGATGATGATCACTGATGATTGCACTGTATTCATTTCCATTCGCAACTCCTCAGATCATGCCCAAATGCAGCAAGACCTGCACGACATTCAGGCTTGGGTTGATAAGTGGCAAGTAATATTCTCGTGGCACAAGTGCTAGGCAATGATTATCTCCCACAAGCAAGAGTCTAACCACCGCCCCATGACATTCAACGGCATTACCATCGCCGAATCCCCCACCATCAACATCCTGGGGGTCACCATTGACCAGAAACTGAACTGGACCAGCCACATAAATTCTGTGGCAACAAGAGCAGGTCAGAGGCTGAGTATTCTGCGACGAGTATCTCACCACCTGACTCCCCAAAGCCTTTCCATCATCTACAAGACAAAAGCCAGGAGTGTGATGGAATACTCTCCACTTGGCTGGATGAGTCGTCATCATAGGTAGCCCCTTGGAATCAAGGAAGACTTGCTTCCACTCTTAGCATGAGTTCTTAGGTGGCTGTACCGTCCCATACGAAAACCACAGTCTCTGTCGCAGGTGGGACAGATAGTCGTTGAGGGAAGGGGTGGGTGGCTCTGGTTTGCCATATGCTCTTTCCACAGCCTGCATTTGATTTCTGTATGCTCTCGGCGACAAGACTCAAGGTGCTCAGCGCCCTCCCGGATGCATTTCCTCCACTTAGGACAGTCTTTGGCCAGGGACTCCCAGGTGTCAGCGCAGCTCCAATAACACTCAAGAAGCTCAACACCATTCAGGACAAATCATCCCACTTGATTGACACCTCATCTGCCATTTTAAACATTCACTCCCTCCACCACTGGCGCGCCATGGCTGCAGTGGGTACCATCTACAAGATGCACTGCAGCAACTCGGCAAGACTTCTTCAACAGCACCTCCCAAACTGCGACCTCTACCACCTAGAAGGACAAGAGCAGCAGCCACATGTGAACACCATCACCTCCAAGTTCCCCTCTAAGTCGCACACCAGCCTGACTTGGAAGTATATTGCCATTCCATCATCGTCACTGGGTCAAAATCCTGGAACTCCCTCCCTAACAGCACTGTGGGACTACTTTCATCACAAGGACTGCAGCAGTTTAAGAAGGCAGCTCACCACCAACTTCTCAAGGGCAATTAGGGATGGGCAATAAATGCTGGCCTTGCCAGAGATGCCCACATCACTAAACAAATTTTTAAAAACTATAAAGGGAACAGACAGATTAGGAGAATTTTTTTCATGCAGAGAACTGCTTGAGAATGCAGTGCCTTGACACTGGAAATAGTTGAGGCAAAGGCAGTTGTATCTTTTAAGAGAAAAGCAGGTAAATATTTGAATCAGAGGAAGAACAGGGCTATGGGGAGGGAGCAGGGCTGTGGGATTAGTTTGAGTTGCTCTAGCAAAGAGTTGGGATGGACACAATGGACCAACTGACATCCTCCTGTGCTGTAAATTTCTATGGTCCTGTGGTTTAGTAATATCCTGCCTCTACGTTTAGTTTGCTACCCACAGTATTTTGCCAATCACTTTCTTTGCTCTGTACTGCCTTTCAAAAAGCTGAATATGTATTTTTTTTAAAACTCTGCCTTTTTGCCCTTTTGTATAGCCACTTCCCTCTACATGCACCATTTCATACCTGTCCTTTTGGTAAGCTTAACGTAATTTATTAGGGTCAATCCTTTAGAGTTATGACCAGCAAATATACCCTCATATGGTAAGACTTCACATTGTGCCAACTTCACATCGTGCCAACGCTCCTGAATTCTGCAATTTTGAAAGTTTAAAAAAATGTTTTTAGTTCACATGGGAATTTAAACCTGTCGAAAGCTACATTTACATCAGTAAATCGGAGTCCTACCTTCCATCTTGGCTAGATATAAAAGGTCCCATGGCACTTTTCAAAGTTCAGGGCAGTCCTCTGAATGTCCAAGCCAACGTTAACCCTTGTCCAACATCACTAAAAACAGATGATCTGGTCATTATTTGTTTTTGTGGTACCTTGCTGTGTACATTGGCTGCCGCATTTGCCGCATTACAACAGTGAATACACTTCAAAGGTAATTCTGGTGTGTGGCTCTTTGGTAGGTGCCACGGACTTTCTTTTACAATGTTGCCGCACTCACAACAGTATTGGCAACGCTGACTTTATTATCTTCTGTTGGAAGTCATTGTGCATGTTGAACCCAGTTGCTGTGGAATTTAAGCCATTTAAGGCACTTTTACATCGTAACTTGCTTAGTTTCGGTTACTGAGTTTGGTGTGCACATGCAGGCTCCCCAAGTTTATATTGCTTGAAACTAGCTCTCTCATTTCAGTGGCAGAATAGTTGACTCATGAAAAGATGGGTGCAGCTGAATGGCCAGTTTGCAGATCTCTGCCACTGCATCTTTTTACTAGCTTCGAGGAGTCCTGAGTTACTGGCTAGGTTGGACTACCCAATCTGAATTCTCCCTCCAGTCAGGAAGAGCCACAACCGACCCGTAGTGCATCGTTCCCTGACTCCGATCAGAATGTTAGTGCTCCAACACCCAACACCCAGCAACCATTTCTTTCAGTGCTCTTTTTATATAATCTAATATTTAAGTATTTCGTAAGCGCAATTCTGCTCCTCCAGCCTTCTATGTTTGTAACAGTATCTGTGGAAAAACAGTTACATAGGGGCTGCATATTCGGGCTGTGGCTGATGGATGCACATTTTCCTTCTTCATTCTGCTCCTTTTTGAACCAGAACAAGAGGCGTCACATATAAAGTACAGCCAACAAAAACCACTTGACGATCAGTCGAGGCAGGGTAATGCTGTAATGACTCTAGAGATGTGTAGAGCCCTATTGTGAATGTGCAATTTTTGCTTTTCGCTCCTGATAGGGGAGGTTCCACGTCCAGGAGCACACAATCAGAAAATGTCCATATAAATGAGGCAATGGAGTAACAGGGGTAGTGGCTATGTCTTAGACTAGTAATCCAGTGGCCTGGACTAATGATCTGGAGACATGAGCTCAAATCAGTCATGGTGACCATGAAACTACCAGATTGTTGTAAAAACCCATCTGGTTCACTAATGTCCTTTAGTGAAGGTAATCTGCTGCCCTTACCCGGTCTGGCCTATATGTGACTCCAGACACACAGCAATGTGGTTGACTCTTAACTGTCTTCTGAAATGGTGGCTCACCATCACCTTCTCGAGGGCTATTGGTGATGGGCAATAAAATGCTGGCCTTGCCAGCGATGCCCACATCCCGTGAATGAATATTTTATAAAAAAACAATGCTATGGTAGCCGTAGGAGACTATTTGATGTTTTTGACCATCTTTCCAGATAATTTGAGGATCCATGGAAGTGAGAAACTTTTTAAAGAGAAGGGATTCAAATGTGAAAATTGAGTTAAAATAGTTAACACATGTTTGCTGGCTGTTGGGCCTTTGCTTTGGAATACGTTTGGAACCAGTTTGAAAAGGGATTTTGGCATGTTAAGGGATGTTGTAAAACTCGGATGATAGGAAACATGCAGAATGACCTAACGATTTCCATATCTGCAACCACCTTCACCAAATCAATTCATGTATTGATGTCTTTTGAGATTCTCTTAATTTGTAACTTCCTTACATGAATTGTGGTTTAAGGAAGAATGGCTTAAATACAACTAATAATAGTATCAAATTGGCACTAGGTCCTAGTTGGTAGACTCTTATTGGTAGCAACAGAAGCACTGGAGCCCTATTGTTTCCAGTTTGCCAACACTGGGATTTTTAAGCAGGTTATTCCATTAAACTGGCACGGAAGAAAGACTTAGAAGTAAGATAAATAAAGGAAGCCAAAGAAAAAAAATAGGATAAATTAAAGAAATTGAATGATTTCAACGTGGGGGTCTGCTTGCTTCTCTGGCAAATTGAGGGCAAACAATCCGGTGGTAGCAAGCCCTTGGGTTTCAAGTTATTTTTCAAAACAACATCCAACAATTCATGTGTAGCCCGGGATTCTTTGTCGACCAGCAGGGGCACTTCACCTTTCCTGTTCTGCCTTTATACCGCTAGGGGTCTCGGGCCATGGTTCTAACTCTGGATGCGAGCTGTGAGGGTGAGGGCCAAGATGGTCCACCAACCGTCCCGACCTCGGTCGCATGGAACCCAGGAGATTATGTCATCGGAGCCCGATCTGCATATTTAAAGTGGGACCTCGCTGGGTTCCGCTGGCTCTCCCTTGCTCGGAAGAGCAGGTTAAGATTGGAATTCGCAGGAGTACAGCAGGTCCTCAGCAGTTATGTCCCACAAGCCATTTTAGCTGCCAGGTTTCTGCCGGGCGGACAGGGTTAAAATCAGCCCTTCAGTTTCTCATTGAAGGTGATGCAATGAGGTGATTCCTGATATTCCTGCCAGTTTAATTAGAGAGATGTTCCATGGCCGGGAAGAGTTATTCACTGTGGGCTCAATTTTCCCCAGGAGTTGCTCCGTTTTTTTTTTGGAGTAGGCTGCTTTTTCTGGCCTAACTTAAAAATCCCCAATTTCCCCAATCAATTTGCACCAGTGTAAATTAGAGGTAAATTTGCACTTAATTACGTTTTTTTTTAGGTTAGTTTTTTTTTCTCAAAAGGGCATTACCAGCCACCTACGCCAGTTCTGGCCATTTAGGCAACTTTGGCCAACTAATAGTTACTCCATTTCTACTTAGGCCATCGTATGTGGCCACTTGAGAAAACACTCGCGGAGAGTTAAAGAAATCGGCGCAGGTAAGTAAATCAGCGCAGGTAAATGCAGCAGATGCCTGGACAGCAGCAGCAGGAAAGGGAAGGGAGAGGGGATGGGGGGAAGCCTTTGACCGGGAGGGAGGAGACCACTCAGCTAGGGGCGGGAGAACTCACATGGCAGCCCGATCTTTTTGGCGCAGATCAAGGCTCCACTCCCCCTTGGCTTAGGCCACGCCAACATGAAGAGATCCTCATCAACATAGGCAGTCCCTCGGAATCGAGGAAGACTTGCTTCCACTCTCAAAGTGAGTTCTCTGGTGGCTGAACAGCTCAATATGAGAGCCACAGACCCTGTCACAGGTGGGACAGACATTCGCCGAGGGAAGGGGTGGGTGGGGCTGGTTTGCAGCGCGCTCCTTCCGCTGTCTGCGCTTGACCGCTTCACGCTCTTTGCGTTGAGACTTGGAAGAGCTCAACGCCCTCCCGGATGCATTTTCTCCACCTCGGGCGGTCTTCGGCCAGGGTCTCCAAGGTGTCAGTGGTGATGTTGCACTTTACCAGGGAGGCCTTGAAGGTGTCCTTGTAACACATCCACTGCCCATCTTTGGCTCGTTTACCAAGAAGGAGCTCCGTATAAAGCATTTGCTTAGGGAGTCTCATAACTGGCATGCGAACTATGTGGCCTGGCCAGCAACGCTGATCGAGTGTGGTCAGTGCTTCAATACTGGGGATGTTAGCCTGGACGAGGACACTGATGTTGGTGCGTCTGTCCTCCCAGGGGATTTGCAGGATCTTGCGGAGACATTGTTGGTGATATGTCTCCAGCGACTTGAGGTGCCTTCTATACATCGTCCATGCCTCAGATCCATACAGGAGGGCGAGTATTACTACGGCCCTGTAAACCATGAGCTTGGTGGTAAATTTGAGGGCCTGGTCTTCAAACACTCTTTTCCTCAGACAGCCGAAGGCTGCACTGGCGCACTGGAGGCCATGTTGAATCTCCGCATCAATGTTTGCTTTTGTTAAGAGGCTCCCGAGATACGGGAAATAGTCCACGTTGTCGAGGGCCGCGCCGTGAATCTTGATGATTGGAGGGCAGTTCTGTGCGGCGGGGTCAGAAGAGATCCTAAGGGGAAACTTACAACACTTTTTTTGTTGTATTTGGCCCACAAAAAATTGGGTGTAACTCTTCAAGTACGCCAAAAGAATGCTTTGGGGAAAATTGAGCCTCATTTTATTTCAGACTTTTTTTCATTCTATTTCAGGACAGTGACCAACGTATGTCACTCTTTTCTTTTTTTAATGTGTTCCAGAGCCGATCCCTTTTGCAATGGTGGACACCGCTGTTAAATGAATGGGACTGACTCTGTACATTTACTCTTAATTTCAAGGGTTCATGTTGCTGTTGGTTTACTGTAGCTCGCCAGGTGTACAATTTAAAATACAGGAAAAACGGCAGAGGTGAAATCCATCTTGGGTGGTAGCGCAAAATGGGTGATTGCGAATTGACAGTCCCATTTTGGACTCTGCTCAAATTTATTTTCCATCAAAGTCGTGTCGGGCTGAGTATGAAACTGGCTGCCGATTCGCTATTGCCCACTTTGTGTTACTACCCAAGGTGAATTTCTACATGTGTGTCTGCAGCTAGCTGCATTCTCCCGATCTCTGTAATCTCCTTCAGCCCCACATCCCCCACAGTGATCACAGCAGTAGTGCGAAAGCACGAATGGGTTCCAGTGGCAGGCCTGAGCATAAGTGAAATACAAGTGGGTAAAAGAATACTGCCTTTTTGGAGGAGGGGCACTGTTTTCTTGGATTCCAATGTGGATTTAGCAATAATGCTTAAACAAGACATCAGGTTTGATGTGTTTCTGGAATTGAAACTACCATCCTTGTCAGTTTCAGAAATTAAGGGCCCAAGTTTCGGCCTCAGTTGCTCCTGATTTTTTGGAGCAACTGGTGTAGAACGGAGTATCTTAGAAATTCAAATTCTCGGCATTTAGTTTGCTCCAGTTCTAGTCAATTAGAACAGTTTCACTTTGGAACAGAATTTATTTTTCAAAAGGGGACGTGTCCGGCCACTTACGCCTGTTTTCAAAGTTTCGGCAGTGAAAACTTACTCCAAACTAACTTAGAATGGAGTAAGTGAAGATTTTTGTACGTTCGAAAAAACCTTGTCTACACTTTAGAAAATCAGGCGTAGGTTACAAATTAGGCGTAGGGAATGGGGGGGGGGGGGGGCAGGGGGTTTTAAAGGGAAGTTTACAAACATTAAACACTTCAGTTTTACAAATAAAGAGCCATCATCAATAATAAATGATAAATACATCAATAAATCAACCAATAAATCAATCAAAAAAAATTAATAAAAAATAAAAAAAAATTTAAAAATCAATAAATAAAACATTTTCTACTTACCGACTGCAGCACCGGGAGTCCTCCAACAGCATGCTGGGACGGTCCCCCAGTGTGTCTCTGTCAGTGTCTCTATCTGTCTATCACTCTCTGTCTGTCAGTATCTGTGGGAGGAGAGAGAGATGGAGAGAGAGAGAGAGAGAGATGGAGAGAGAGAGAGAGAGAGATGGAGAGAGAGAGAGAGATGGAGAGAGAGAGAGAGATGGAGAGGGAGATAGGATGGGGAGGGGGAGGGGGGAGGGAGAGAAGGAGGCTGAACGGCCGGGCCCAAGACCTCGGGCTAGATTTACAGGTAGGTGGCGCCTGGTCTGGTCGGGGGGGGGGTGGGGGTGAGAGAGAGTCGGGGGGGGGGGGGGGTGGGTGAGAGAGAGGAGAGAGTCACGGAGGTCCGGGGGGGAGAGAGTTGCGGAGGTCCGGGGGGGAGGGGGGAGAGAGAGAGTCGCGGAGGTCCGGGGGGGGGGGGGGGCGGAGGCGGAGAGAGAGTCGTGGAGGTCGGATCGCCGGAGGGGGGGGGGGGGGTCGAGTTGAGTCGGGAGGAAACAGGAGCTGGGCGTGGGAGGAGCCTTATTCACGCAGCCCCAGTGAGGCCATTCGGCCAGGGCTAGGGGCTGCATGCTTCGGGCCCCTCCCACACAGTTTTGGGCGCCTGGAGCTACTGCACATGTGCGCCCACTGTAGCAGGGACTTGGCTCCGCCCCCAACAGCTCGTGCTGTGCTGCGCCTGGCTGCAGAAGATCTGCAGGGAGCCAGAGAATAGGGAAGTTTTTTTTAGGCGCACTTTCTGCCGCGAAAAACGGGCATCCAGGTCCGGGAAGCGCCGTTTTAGTTTCTTGTTTGGTTTCTTGTTATCGGTATTCAGGATCTGTATTTTTGAGATCACATCCAATGCACAAATAATTACATTACTTGATAGAAGGAAGTAGCCAGTATTAAACAGACTACTTTAAAAAAAGAACTGAAACAGTGACTGTTTATAAAAGCACGTGTTATTAAAAGCAATCTATCTAGCACAAATAAAGTTAGACGATTGCATGTGCGACTTCTTCCTTATACGATGATTTGGTCTTGCTCGCTTTCCCGGAGCAGTAATTTACATTGCCTTGTTACTATGGGGCCAAAATTCAGCTTCTCGAAAATGCCTCTTACCGCCAGAAAGCGGCGGCCAAGCAGCAAAGTCGAGTGGCCGCCCCTTGCACAATTCTCCTCGGTGCTTTTTCCGGCGGTCCCCACTTCCGCCCCACTGCTGCCAGCCCCTCCTAAGTGCGCCATCAAAGCGCGCACCGCCGATCTCCCGCACCTCTACCCGAATTCACCATGATAAAATCTCTGGGCTGCCGAGCGGCGCCCCCGACAGGTTTTTTTCTGTCAGTGCACTGTGTTCGCTGTATGTGCGACTTGGCTGTGCGCCGGCCATTCAAGGGGAGGGCGCACTGCCGCAGCCGCCATTTCATTTTTTTTTTTGTCGGCCGACTGCCAGGTCGGCCCGACAATTATGCCCCCGGGTTCGGCCGGGCCGCCAACAGGTAGCCTGGCACCCCCCCTCTCGGATGCCAGGCTGCTGGCCCGGCCGAAACCCTGCCTGGTGGTCCAGTGGACCTAACTAAAAGAATCGCAGAATTCGTAGCGGCCCTCCCCTTGAAGTGAAGGGGAGAGACGTGGTGATGCACAAGCGTCATGACCCTGAGGTGAGCTTCAAATTTCATACAAAAGCAAAACACTGCAGATGCTGGAATCTGAAATAAAAACCGAAAATGCTGGATATATCAACGGGCCAGACAACATCTGTGGAGAGAAAAACAGTTAGTGTTTCAAGTCGATGAAAAAAAAATTCTTCGAGAACCCTTTTTCTTTCGCCTTTTTCCAAATGGCCTCCAATGGTTTGGTCACTAACTGCTCCGGCATATTGAACAGTGCATTTTAGTTTGAAAATGAAAATGGCCCTATCTATATGATAAGACCCCAATGGGACTTGTTTCTGGTGGGAGTGCTGACCACCTAGTTCTTGGGCTACTTGAAAATGGAAATGAGTGGGTTTTCAGCAGGAATAGAGTGGTCAGTCATTTTTAGTGATTTTGGTCTCGTTGCCGCCCAATTCCAACTGAAAAATGGGTTGGCAGAGAGACCAAAGTATTCACTCTGCATTTTGAGGTAGAAACCAATCAGTGGAACAAAATGGAGCGGTGTAATTTTTAAATAAAACGCTTGTAGCCAAATAATTCCAAGTCACAATAATATAACTTCGCAAAAGGTATTGGCCTATAAATTGGATCGCACTTCATGCATTTAACAGGAACAAACCAAGCACCTAAGAGTCAAATATAGCGGGCCGCGTGCATTCGCTTATTTTGAGCCTCCCACCACATTGATTGGGTTGCTCATGACGTGTCGAGGGCGCACACCTGAACTTGGCGTTGGCGTCACTAAATATGCAAATTAGAAGCCTAAAGCAAGTTTCAGGTCTCGTTTGAGAAATTGGATTGTGAAAGAGCACAGCATGCTGTGGTTATTTTTTTTTCAGGTGCTCAGGGCCCAAACCAGTTGTCCTTAAAGTGACCGCTGAAGGCTGCCACTGAAAAGGTAAATTCAACGTTTGTTTTTTTTAACCTAACTGTGGAGCCAGGAGGAATACCCTACTGAGGCCACTATCCTAATCTAAGCCATTATAGCTTGAAGAAACTCGCCCACCATAGCATGTATGGAAAGATCAAGAGGAAGTGCACCACTGGGTTTCTGAAATGTGCTGGCAGCTGGTGAAGTTCTGAGGAAAAATTAAACCATGTCACAGGTCCAAAACTGCCGCGATATTTATAAAAAAAAAATTAGGATTCATAAAGTTACAGAGGTAGTTCCTGTTACTACAGGTTGAACGTCCAAGATCCGGAATGTTCCGGAATCCAGACTCTGGGACAATCCGTGACAGGGTCGTCTGGAATCTGTAAAATGTTCCAGAATCTGGACCAGACCTCGGGGCCTCGCCGCTGCCCGACCTCTGGCCTCGCCTCACCACCCTTACTTTGGGGCCTCCTCACCAGCCCGCCCGAACACCACCTCGGCGGGGCCAGCCCTGCCCGACGACGATCTCCTTGGCGGGGCCCCACCCAAACACCTCCACGGCGGCTGGGCCCCACCCGACGACCTCCTAGATGGGGTCGGCGACCCGAACAGCTCCTCGGAGAGCAACCCCCCCCCCCACCCCCCCTTTCTGATGATCCGAACCTGGGCTCGGGTGTTTCCAGATTTCGGATGCCAGAAACACGTTCCGAAGTCCGGAAAAACTCCAAAATTGCGGCTCGGCCTTGGTCCTGAGGTTGCTGGATTCGGGCGCTCAACCTATATACCATTGCTGCTTTACCATTACTTTCAAAAAGACATCGCCTTTATTAGAGCAGAACTGTAATAGTTTGGATGAGAGGATGCTGAATTCTCCATAGCTAAATTTTGCTGTTCTGAATTGTAAGATATTATGGTTGAAGTGGGGTGCTTGATGATGTTGTAGACACTAAGGCAGTTGCTTGTTGTACAACCATGTGGCCTCACACAATGTACAATGGCACACATGACCTAACCAATTAAACATACTCATAGGACTGCTTTCTGGGCCCAAAGCCTGATCCTCGTGAGCTACTCTGCATTCAGCAGTGATTGGGAGTGAGCAGTTATTTTCTCCTCTGCCAGCTGAAGTCCATTGTTGCTCCCTCCCACCACCACCCTGGCTGAGCTCCACCAACTCCGCACAGATTAAACATCAAACATGGGACCTTGTTGGTCTATACAATTCCACACCACAACCAAGAGAGAGCCCAAAACTCCTCGGGGATGCAGTCGCTCTGCTTACACTGGGATTGTGCGTGGTGATGTCACATCTATGGTGTCTTTGGGAGGGCAACTAATTTACATGGGGCAAGCGGGTAGCAGTGCCATTATGGCACCAGTCTGCCCCATGCAGCTGGAAATCTGACTCCCTCCTGCCATTGTGGAGGGCTGCCCATGCCCCTGCCACTGACCATGTCTCACTCAGCCACTTGTATAAAGGAGCCACTCAGTTCATCCAAAACTCTGCTGCTCATTATCCAGAGTCGCACCAAAGCCCATTCACCCATCACCCCTGCAGTGCTCGCTTGCCTACATTGGCTACTGGCCCACCAATGCCTCAATTTTACAATTCTTGTGCTTCTGTTCAAATGCCTCCGTGTCCTCGCCCTCCCTATCTCTGTAATCACCTGCAGCCCTACAACCTTCTGAGAACTCTGCGTTCCTCCAACTCTGACCTCTTGAGCATCCCTCACTCCCTTTGTCCCACCATTAGCAGCCGTAGCTTCAGCCATTTAGGCCCTAAGTTCTACAGTTCGCTCGCTAAGCCTCTTTGTCTCTCCACCTCTTGTCCTTTAAGACACTGCTTAAAACCTAACTTTTTGACCAAGCTTTTGGCCACCTGTACTAATATACTATCAATTTTTTTTCTGATTATGCTCTTTTGAAGGGTCTTGGGATATTCTACGTTAAATGCGCTATATAAATGCAAATTATTGTTGTTGCTCTGTGGCACTATCATCATCATAAGCGGTCCCTCGAACGAGGATGACTTGCTTCCACACCAAAAGGGATGAGTTCACAGATGTTTCAATGAAGGACCCGATGTTCCAGTCCTGATCTCCAGTTGAAGGGGTGGAAGATGCCTGTGCGTGGATTTTTTTAACGTGTGGCGACCGTTGCACATCAGCCAGCACACGGGCTTGACAGAGCTAGGTCTTTATCCAGTGGCAAGGGTTAACCAGGACGACAGGAGACCTGCTCTGCTGCACGGACCTAGTGCGCACACATACCGCAGTGTGGGCTGGCACATGCCGCCCCTGGGCCTCGGCTCTTCTGGGCCCCGTACCCTCATTTGCCGCACCTCCGCCACCATCTCTCACCACACCTCCGCACCAAACATTCACCACATCTCCACCACAATCACTCGCCGAATCTCAGCCACAACCTTTCATCGCTCCTCTGCCCCAAACAATCGCTGCACCTCCATCGCGATCTCTTGCCACATCTCAGCACGTTCTCTCACTGCTCCTCCGCCACAAAACATTCACCGCACCTCCACCACGATCACTCGCCGAATCTCAGCCACTATTTCTCGCTCCTGTGCCCCGATCATTTGGCGCACTTCTGCCACAATCTCTTGCCGCTCATCCGCCCTGACCTTCCCGCTCCTCTGCTGTACCTGGGCCCTGCTGATGTTCCTGCCCACGCTCCAAACGGTGACCTGGGTTTTGATAACATCACCCAGTTGCCCACCTCGAAATTGTCGCACGCTTGGAACGGCTCGCGCTATACATCCAGGGCGCTATACCTCCTAGCTAGAAGGCATTATGCATTTTATCGTTACACCTCTCCTTTCATAAGAAACAAAATGAATTAAAGTGAGCTTCAATATAAACTGGTAATTAATTTCTTATGACTGCATGTGGTAAACAATTACAAGTTTAACAAACAACAACAAAACCCTTGTCTTTTGATTCTTTATCCGTGTCCAGTGTCCATGATTTCTTATTTCTGTACATAGTGCTCCAGGTATTTTGGTGCTGTGCGGATTCTGTTGCTTCACCTCAAACTTTTTTTAGTGGTGTTCTGTGCACAGATCGCTTTCGTCCCTTTATCAGTGCTCTGAGGGAAATATGAAGCGACATATCCCCGTTTTCGCGTGTTGACATTGAAGTGCTGTTTCACATGTTATTTAGCTGTGTTGGCAGTGGATCGTGTGTGGGTGTCACAGATCTCTGGAGTTTCGATGAATGTATTGGCGTTCTTTCTCAGATGTTTCCTATTTTAGCAATACTCATGGCCATCTTCTGTAATGACCTGACATGACTGAATGCCGACTTGTTTCTGAACCTGAGCTTTTTGTCACACTTTGCTGTCTCTCGTTTGTTTGAGTCTCACTCTTTCTCCTTCCTGCGGTGTTCGAAGTGTTGTAGCAACTCTGTTGTAGCTGTTGAGTAGATCCAGGGCTCTATACCCGCTAGTTATACATTTAATCGTTACAATGTGGGTTTCATTTTCCAGGTAGCTGGCCTTAGTGAACCTGGCAGGTTTACTTTGGTGTTACCATCGGCTGTATGAGAGGAATGGGCAACAGCCTAGGGTTGTCAACTCTGGGCGTAATCCCGGTTGTTTGTTGACGTGACACTTGACCACGTGACATTGTAAATACTTCAAGAAAATTTTAAATGCACATCTATTAAATATTCACTCCTCTTCCTCCATATCATCCCCATTGGCTTCCTCTTTTAGACTCTTGTTGCCTCCCTTACTGTCATCTCATTTCTAATTCCCCCTATGCTCATCTGATCACCATTTTGACATGATTCCTAAGTTTCCTGTATTCATCCCAATCAACATTTTCCGAAGTTCCTTTTTCTTCTTTTACAATCAGTTGCCTCATTGATTCATTTAGGGCCATTTTTTGACACTGCCTGTGCGAATTTTAATGATCTATACGACCAACGACATGTCCTTGAAAGTTCCATTTGTTCTGTACTGTGATGTTAATAAATTAGTCCTCCCCCCACCCCCCCCCCCATCCATTTGAGCTCTTCCCTCATACCCTGCTAATTGTACTTTTTAAAATTGTGTACCTAACATGCAGCTCACTATTCTCAACTGCCATTTAAAAAAAAAACTCTTCATGGCTCTCCCTACTTCCAAACCTTTGCTTCAGCTCTTGTATCACAGAATCTGGCATCACAGAAGGAGGCTATTCGGGCCCCTGTTCTGTGCTGGTTCTTTGAAAGAGCTATCCAATTAGTCCCGCTCCCTTTCTTTTTCCCCATAGTCCTGCAAACGTTTCCTTTTGAAGTATATACACAATTCCCTTTTGAAAATTACTATTGAATCTGCTTCCACCACCCTGTATACTCCAGATCATCATAACTCGCAGCATTAAAACAAAAAGTCCCCTCTTTTTCCCTCTGGTTCTTTTGCCAATTATCAGAAATCTGTGTCCTCTGGTTACTGACCCTTCAGCCACTAGAAACAGTTTGTCCCTATTTACTCTATCAAAACCATTCATACGTTTGTGTATATTCTCTTTTTTTATTTAACATTATTTGTGTTGCAAATTTTATAGGCTCTGCTGGTCCTTTTTGAATTCGCACTTTTGGGAAATCTGCTGGGCTTCTACTGTCCGTCTTTTGTTTTCTCATATTATGAATAGTCATATTCAAGAGATGTATATAAAACCTCGGTTGGATTAAGGATTCAAATTGTGAAATTACATTTTCACTAATCTAATTGTTTTGTCTTCTCCCTCCTTGGATTGTTAAAATGAATAGATGTTAATGTCAGTGTCTGTTAGAGGCCGAGTGATCAAAGTCGCTCGCTATTTGGCAGGTCGCTACAGTAGCTGCACATCACTGTGGAGTTGCTGAAGTTAGGATGGCAGAGTTCTCCAGCAGGTCAAGTTTTCAGCTTACAGGCATTCACATTTGAGTATTTTCTCAACTAGTGAAAACCTTCAAGTCTCTCAAACTTGTCTGTAAAAATTTGGCTTCATCACAAACCACCAGAGCAGAACTGTGGCCAGAAAAGTACATGTACACACAGGGACGGACCATGAATACAAAGTACTTTCCTCCTGGGCTGCTGGCAACGGTGCCTGGGAGATCAATCTTCCATTCCGGGAGACTCCCGGCCAATCCAGGAAGATTTGTAAACCGGCAACAATCTGAATGAAAGCATGGAGCTGTCAATCATAAAAAAACATTCTCACGTCTGAAGGCAATAGTCAGGGAATTGCCTGTACTTAACTATAGATACAAAATTACACCCAAGTTTGAGAGTTACTTATATTTCTGATTCACATTTAACTCTTTTCGCTACATATTGCTTTAAGTTGAAATTTGGGCCTGAACTGAGAAAAACCAGAGGTAGTTAGCCAATGATGTAAACAGAAATGAAAAATTGGACAAGTTAAAGTGATTATTGAAAGCATGCGATTGGAGATGTCATTATTTACCAAAGAAAGAAATTCTGATAGTACTAAAATAGTGAGTAAGATACACAAAAATAGTTTTGTAGATTAATTATTTCCTGTGTTTTGACTGTTATCAGTTTACCAGCTGTGGAAGTAGTTGAATATTTTACATTTATATCTGGTTTTGCATATAGGAGTGAAGAGAGCACTCAACACCACAATCCGAGCAATGCATGGTAACCATATCACCGAGCAGTCAGTGAAAAGCTGCTCGAATACCGGTTCTATTTTAGTTCAAACACTGCCCTGTTTTGTGAATAAACTGATTCTTTACTGCAATCAATTGGTTACCAATTCTAATAGGGAAACTGACCTTGCAAATTAGAAAAATTTTCCACTTGAGCCGTACAAATGCTGGGTGCCAGGAACAATACAGGTGTCCCTTGCACCCAGTGTTGCTAAGGATGTGAACATGGACAAGCATATTGGAAAAAGAAAGCATGAGACATGAGTACAAAATGAATGGGTCCTACTTTATAAAGACCAGCTGTGTGAGATTGATTTGTGTGAGGTTGATGAAGTCAGTATATGTATAATTTGTAGCTTGACAAATTTAATGAGCTCTGTGAATAGTGCAGTAAAATGCTCGTGTTAAAATATGCCCTATAATGAACCTTTTTACATCTAATCCCTCTTTACTACTTTCACACCTCTTTAGTGTTCATGTATTGAAAAGTGTTTGATTGCAATAGTTGTTGCATTTCCTTTTTCAAATTCTAGATGATACTACTTATACATGTGGACATAAGCACAACTAACGAGTTAAAGACAGGTGCAGTGTCCAAAATCCGGAGTTCCGGAATGTTCCCGACTCCAGACCGATTGGTGGCAGGGAAGAGTGACCATAATATGGTAGAATTCTTCATTAAGATGGAGAGTGACACAGTTAATTCAGAGACGAGAGTCCTGAACTTAAAGAAAGGTAACTTCGACAGTATAAGACGTGAATTGGCTAGGATAGACTGGCGAATGATACTTAAAGGGTTGACGGTGGATAGGCAATGGTAGACATTTAAAGATCACATCGATGAACTTCGACAATTGTACATCCCTGTCTGGCGGAAAAATAATACTGGGAAGGTGGCTCAACCGTGGCTTACAAGGGAAATTAGGGATAGTGTTAAATCCAAGGATGAGGCATATAAATTGGCCAAAAAAAGCAGCAAACCTCAGGACTGGGAGAAATTTAGAATTCAACAGAGGACGACAAAGGGTTTAATTAGGAGAGGGAAAATAGAATATGACAGTCATCATCATCATAGGCAGTCCCTCGGAATCGAGGAAGACTTGCCTCCACTCCTGAGGGGAGTTCTTTGGTGGCTGAACAGTCCAATATGAGAGCCACAGACTCTGTCACAGATGGGACAGATAGTCATTGAGGGAAGGGGTGGGTGGGACTGGTTCGACGTACATTCTTTCCGCTGTCTGCGCTTGATTTCTGCATGCTCTCGGCGTTGAGACTCGAGGTGCTCAGCGCTCTCTCTGATGCACTTCCTCCACTTAGAGCGGTTTTGGGCCAGGGACTCCCAGATGTCAGTGGGGATGTTGCACTTTATCAGGGAGGCTTTGAGGGTATCCTTGTAGCATTTCCGCTGCCCACCTTTGGCTCATTTGCCATGAAGGAGCACCGAGTAGAGCACTTGCTTTGGGAGTCTCATGTCTGGCATGCGAACTATGTAGCCTTCCCAGTGGAGCTGATCGAGCGTGGTCAGTGCTTCAATGCTGGGGATGTTGGCCTGGACGAGGACGCTGATGTTGGTGCGCCTGTCCTCCCAGGGGATTTGTAGGATCTTGCGAGGCATATGAGAGTAAGCTTGCAGGGAACATAAAAACTGACTGCAAAAGCTTCTACAGATACATGAAAAGAAAAAGATTAGTGAAGACTAATGTAGGTCCCTTACAGTCAGAATCAGGTGAATTTATAATAGGGAACAAAGAAATGGCAGACCAATTGAACAAATACTTTGGTTCTGTCTTCACCAAGGAAGATACAAATAACCTTCCGGAAATACTAGGGGACCGAGGGTCTGGTGAGAAGGAGGAACTTAAGGAAATCCTTATTAGTCAGGAAATCGTATTGGGGAAATTGATGGTATTGAAGGCCAATAAATCCCCAGGGCCTGATGGTCTGCATTACAGAGTACTTAAGGGAGTGGCCCTAGAAATAGTGGCTGCATTGGTGATTATTTTCCAACATTCTATAGACTCTAGATCAGTTCCTTTGGACTGGAGGGTAGCTAATGTAACCCCACTTTTTAAAAAGGGAGGGAGAGAGAAAATGGGGAATTATAGACCGGTCAGCCTGACATGGGTGATGGGGAAAATATTGGAATCAATTAGTAAAGATGTAATAGCAGCGCATTTGGAAAGCAGTGACAAGATCGGTCCAAGTCAGCATGGATTTATGAAAGGGAAATCATGCTTGACAAATCTTCTAGAATTTTTTTGAGAATGTAACTAGTAGAGTGGAGAAGGGGGAGCCAGTGGATGTGGTTAATTTAGATTTTCAAAAGGCTTTTGACAAGGTCCCACACAAGAGATTATTGTGCAAAATTAAAGCACATGGTATTGCGGTAATGTACTGATGTGGATAGAGAACTGGTTGGCAGACAGGAAGCAAAGAGTAGGAATAAACGAGTCCTTTTCAGAATGGCAGGCAGTGACTAGTGCAGTACCGCAAGATTCAGATTTACAATATACATTAATGATTTAGACAAAATAATTGAATGTAATATCTCCAAGTTTGCAGATGACACTAAGCTGGATGGCAGTGTGAGCTGTGAGGAGGATGCTAAGAGGTTGCAGGGTGACAGGCTAGGTTTGTGGGCAAATGCATGGCAGATGCAGTATAATGTAGATAAATGTGAGGTTATCCACTTTGGTGGTAAAAACAGGAAGGCAGATTATTATCTGAATGGTGACAGATTAGTAAAAGGGGAAGTGCAACAAGACCTGGGTGTCATGGTACATCAGTCATTGAAAGTTGGCATATGGGTACAGCAGGTGGTGAAGAAGGCAAATGGCATGTTGGCCGTCATAGTGAGAAGATTTGAGTATCGGAGCAGGGCGGTCTTACTACAGTTGTACAAGGCCTTGGTGAGGCCACACCTTGAATGTTGTGTACAGTTTTGGTCTCCTAATCTGAGGAAGGACATTCTTGCTATTGAGGGAGTGCAGCGAAGGTTCACCAGACTGATTCCTGGGATGACAGGACTGACATATGAAGAAAGACTGGATCGACTGGGCTTATATTCACTGGAATTTAGAAGAATGAGAGGGGATCTCATAGAAACATATAAAATTCTGACGGGATTGGACAGGTTAGATGCAGGAAGAATATTCCCGATGTTGGGGAAGTCCAGGGGTCACAGTCTAAGGATAAGGGGTAAGCCTTTTAGGACCGAAATGAGGAGAAACTTCTTTACTCAAAGAATTGTGATCCTGTGGAATTCTCTACCACAGAAAGTTACTGCTGGCATAAGGCTTTGATGAAATTCCCACCGATGAAACATCGCCCAAAACAAGGAAATACCGCCGAGAAATGCGACGGTCAGCTGATCAATTTCCAGCCCAATATTCCTCTGATTTTATGTTCTTTTATATACCTGCTCCATTCACCCCACCATTAGCAACTTTGCCTTCAGCCACTTAGGCCCCAAATTCTGAAATTCCTCCATAAACCCCTCCACATCTCCATTTTCCTCTCCTCGTTTTAAGACTCTCCTCGAAATTCACCTCTTTGACCAAGCTTTTGATCACTTCTCTTAATATCTCTCTCTCCTGGACTTGGCGTCCATTTTTGATTATGTCTCGGTGAAATGTTTTGAGAGATTGAAAATTGTTGCTGTAAATTATTTCTCATATTGATAGAAGACAGTTGTACCGAGTTTTGTTTGATGTGATTTTGCTTTCATTGGAATTGTTTTGGATGTTATCTATTTTGTTCAAGGTGTAGTTGAACTATTAGTTACATATTTGTTAGAAATAATTGTGATAGGAAAAACTCAGTGCAATCATAGAAATATGTATATGCTATAAAGATGTTGTATTAACCATAGTTGCTTAATATCCTAATAAGTTGAAAGAACAAAATTGTCACCTAATGTGATTCAGAAAACTGCATCAAAGAGACTAAATGGTAATGTTAAGAATTTTAAGAGATACCAGTGATTTTGAGGTTTGACAAATCGGCAATTGTACTATTTGTTTAAGCTTTCATAATGAATAGGTCCAAATAAGTGTATTTTATGAGGTTACGGTCATGTAATTTGTCTTCAATGTTTATACACCACATCAGCCATGAATGCAAATGATGTTCCTATTAAAGGTTTTCTAGACTAACCGACTTGTGAAGGTTATGGTCCATCTATGCAGTCCTTTTCTGCATAAAGTCTGTTACTAATAGGTTGCAGAATGGCAAAGTAGGACTTTCCTGAGCGGACGTTCGCAAAATTCCCTTTGTCCGATGACCGCAAATCCTTTATTTCTGACAAATGGAAAAAAGCGGCTTGCCATTTTTTAAACAGAGCAATAAATCATTTCCTTTTGTTGAACTCGAGGAAAACTACAGGAAATTGTTGTAAGGGAAGCCCTAGAGGTTTTTCTAACGTCTGTGTAGCTGGAAGCCACATAACAGCAGCTGTTTGGCTTCAGAAGAAAATTCTTCCATTAGTTATTCATGACAAAAAAGTTAATGGAAAAACAATAGGACTGTTTCAAGTGGAGAAAAAGTGCCAAATAATTAGTTGGGGTGAAAGTGGGCCGCACAGTGCCTGTTTTTCAGGCGCTATGTGATCTCCCAAGTCCCTAAAATGGCGGGCAGGAAGCCTGATAGGAATGGAACTGCTGCCATGTTGGGTGAGGACAAACCAGAGGCATCCTTTATCCACAATTGAAGCAGGTGTTGGGTCCCTTATTTGCAAATGCAAACTGTCTAACACCTGCTTCAGGTCACTGCTGCAACATTGGTTTGCCCTGAGGGAAAACCATCTCAAAAGATTGCCTGTAATATTTTTTAATAAACAAGGTCAGTTACTTCCCACAATCACCAACCCGAACACTGCCAGACGCGAGATCACCAGCCTCCGACTTCCACGCCTCAGTCCCGACCCTTGATATCTCTGTCCTCGAGGCTCTGATACCGCAATGTCTCCCACCTTTACCCCTCCGAGGGCCCAGTCTCTTCTCTTCCCCCTACCGGATCCCAACCCCATCGCTCATCTGCAACACTCCTCCCATCCTCTTCAGTGTAATGAGGTCCAAAGCATACTCTCCGGGACTCCTAGCTCCTCACCATTCGTGCGCTGGGTAATTACCCTGCATGGGGGTGGGCAACCAAAAATGGGTGCTCCCGAATTTCTCTCCGAATATTTTTCTGGTACACTGGAACCTCCATTCTCTACCAACCGACCCGCTAGTTGGATGATGGAAGTTGGAAGAACTGACCTGTTGATTGCTTAAAAATTAAAACCCACTGTAAAATAAATGGCTGTTTTTGATTTTTTGAAAAAGCCATTGCAAAATTTAAAACATGCATTCAAATAAAAGCTTTTTATAAGGGACATTATTTGCATCAATACATGCAAGTGATACAAGTTTTGTCCATTATCTTAATGGTCATTGCAAGGTAAATGACAAACAGTTTTTCTCTCCCCGCCCACCCCTCAACCAAGCAAACAAACATTTCGACAAATATTTTTTCCTGAAAGGTCTGGCTTCTTTCAGTTTGAAAGAGCAGACTTCTGTCTGGGGAAGTTATCTCGCAAGCTTTCCCCAAAGGATGTCCATGCTTGCTTTGCTAGTCTGTATCATCTGTTATTGCGTTCCTTCAGGATTGTGGTGGTGATATGTTTTCGTCACTGAGGCAGTTCCTACAGCAAGGTCCAAAAAGATTGAATTAAGTTCAAATAAATATTTAATCATTCACGGGATGTGGGCGTCACTGGCAAGCCCACTGTTTATTGCGCATACCTAATTGCCCTCGAGAAGGTGGTGGTGAGCCGCCTTCTTGAACCGCTGCAGTTTGTACGGTGAAGGTACTCCCACAGTGTTGTTAGTTAAAGAGAATAAGGTTGAGAAATTTAGGGGAAAATAAAGACATTTCCTGATATCTCAACCAATACAATAATTCAGTTCTACGCTGGACAAAAGACACTGGTACTGATTTTCATATTAACTGCATATCGGGCAGGTGGTGGATGGATTGGTGGCTCTAGTGAGAGGCCCAAACCATATTCATGTTCTGACCTTATTCGAACATATCCTGATGGCCAGCTCATTGGCGGAGGCAGGGCAATCCGGCACCCTCTGTGAAATGGAGCCAGAAGTCAAAACTTAAAGTAGGGGCGGGGGTTGTGATGGTGGCGGGGAGGGGGTGCAAGGGTGGTGGTGGTGGGCGGGGGGGGGGCGATGGGGAGGGGGTGGGTTGGCGGAGGCATTGAGTGGGTGAGAGCAGACTCCAGCAGGTCCTTTAAGGACAGCTGATTCGGCCACTCACTCTACATCCAGTACCATTGCAAAGAGTGTGCACAACCCATTGGTACACGACTATTGCGTGGGGATCGTATGACCCGCGTAAGAAACCAGTTTAAATAAAGCTCTTGTCTGTTTCGGATGCTAACATTGGCCGCGGAACAATCATCAGGGCATTGAAGTTTTTTTCCCCCACTTTCTTTGAACACTTTTGCTTATTAGTTACAAAAATATTGGAGATGGGTAGAAAAGGCTGTTTGACCGAGAGTGAAGTATCATCAAATCGGGTAACAGAGAGCCTGTTTGTTTCCCAATGGTGTGGGAAGGCGGTGCACCGTGAGTATGGAAGTTTTGGGTGACCAATCGCGCTGGAGGCAGCAGGTCATGTGATAAACTCCAGGAATCCGTCCAACCAGAGTTGGTGACCCTAATCAGTCAGTGGAAGAATTTTTCGAAACATTTTAAAGGCTCAGTTTCTCAATGACTAATTGAGCCCATCTGAGTCTGTCTGTTTTTCTGTTCAGTTCTGTGGTTGTCCCTCAAAGGCTTACAGAGCCACATGGCACACCAATTTTAGGAGGCAGATATCAGGAAGAAAATTATTATGTGGAAAACGAATTGATCACAGAGACAGGTAAAGCTAATGGATAACAGAGAACACCGAAGATGTATTGCAATTACCAGCTGTCGATTGCTTTGTGCACAGAGAATAGATTTGTCTCTGTAATCCTTGTTGAATTTAGTTTTCTCCACTTAATGGAATTATAGCTAATTCATTTTTTCACAGTGACGTTACTTCTGTCTATTGAAACCACCGACAAAATGGTCAACAAAACCTTGTATCAGAGCACAGTCTAAAACTGCAGCAAACTATGAAATTATGCTCAAATGTGTATTTTTTGGTTTCCAGGGACATTTTGCAAAATGTAAGTCAAGGTTACTCCTGTGCTGGTAGAAAGCTATATTTAGTTTTGAACAAACCACATGGCAGATAGGGAAGTATGTTATGCTTTTTTTTTCCTGTTTGCACTGTTGGCATGGTTGAGCTTTTGTTGAAATAGTCATATTTTGCAGCCATATAACAGTTTGTGAATGCAAGATGGTGCAAGCAAGTAAGAAATTTATCAGAATTTAAACTGTCAATTACGAGACAAAAACAAAATGAATATCCCTGAGATCATCCACCAATAGTCACCATTTAGAGAGCTTCTGTCCCCCTGGCCACAGGAAGCTACAGATTGTGTTTCTTCTTCAGGAAAGGAGAAAGAGCTGGAGACACACAGCAGGTCGGTCAGCATCTGTGGAGAGAAGTTAGTGTTTCAGACATACAGTTCTTCAGCACAATCTAAAAGCTTACAGAGTCTCATTAAGTATCTATAAAAAGCCAGCACCACTCTCCAATGCGGAAAAATGAAAGTGCTGGTTCCACAGGAAATCAATTACTGGATATGTTGGTTTGAATGCTATTCTAGTAATTACTCAATAAAGGTTCTTGACATTAGCAAGCTCCAGACAGAACTGTTTAGGTCAGAAATCTGCTGGGGAAGTGAAAGAAAGCAACAGCGTGCACAAAATGCAACCTCTTAACCCAGTAACAATCATACCAACACCAAGACAGTCAGCTCAGAGTCATCTGCTTTCCTTGTGCTCTGCAGTAGTAATTCTGGAGGAGGAAGACTCTATCGAGATTTGGAGCTAGATCCTTATCTCAGTAAGATTTCCTGAGATTCCTCCATTCTCTGGGGGCCTTCTGTATTAATGATTGAGGCAAGTGAAACTGGTATTTTAACTGCTGCCAAGATTTTTTTAATGCAAAATTGACGTCGTCAGACAGCACTGCATGCAGTAAGTAGAGAAATGTGTGGGATTTGTTGTATTCCCACTTAGCATTTTCCTCTTTTGTGAATAATATTGATTTCCTGAGATTCCAGAGTAAAACCATTGAATCATTCTTGGGCTTTGATTATTTATTTGCTGTGCACATGAGAATCAAAATACCAGTCAAACGAGCAGTTTGGTCCATTCTCTACTTAATAGAAGCAGTAAATCGGCACTAGAGCCAGAAATAATACAAGGTTAGAAATTAAGATCTTCCTAGAAAAAGTAAGCATGTATTCTGTTGCTTTATACATTTAAAAAGGTTTTTTTTTAAAACGAGGAAGAAATGTTTATTTTCCATGAAGTAAGGCTGTGGGGGTGGGGAAGGAAGGAGGATCAGATCACCGTCATTGAGTTAAGCTAATATGAGACTCAATGGCCCTGATTTTAAAGTGGAGGGGTGGGTACAGTGTGTATGAACCCCAGAGTAGGCAGCGTACCCAAGGATATCTGGGGATGTAGATCGGCCTCATTTGCATAAATTATCCCAGTGACCCATCTGCACCTGGCCAGATCCACTACCTAACCGGCGGGCGAGAGCAGGAGCTCGGCAGCGGCAAGGGTCCCTGACTGTCGGTTGAGGCAGAAGGTAATCTGGAGGTAATTTGGCGGGGGTGGGGGGGGGGGGGGTGGCGGGGGCAGGGGCACTGCTCCCCACTCGGGCATCAGACCAAAATTGCAGATGGGGTCCTGATGACATCATCAGACCCCCATCTGCATATTTAAAGGACCCCACTCTCTTCACGTGGGTGTCCCGCTCGCCTGCTCAGAAGAGCATGTCAAGATCAGGGACATGGTGGGAAGGCAACAGAATCAGAATGGGAATTGACGGTTCTTATTTTAATTGTCCCCCCCCCCCCCCCCCCCAGCCATGTTTTTGCCACGTTTGAGTTAAAATTGGAGCCAGTGGCTAAGATCAGACTGTACTAAACTGCGGTGTTCTTCCAAGGCTTTTGGCTGAACTCCAGCTTTCAGTATGGCACCTGCAATCCTCAAAGGGTTAACAAAGATTATGCTAATGATTTCCCCCAGGGCCTTTCTAGCCTTCCCACGGCTAAATGTTCTTATTTTTTCATGCGATGATCTCTGGAGGCTGCGGTGACAACATTTATATAAACACTGTGGTATTTGGCTACTGTACCATCATTTCTCTTGGGAGATGTGGGTGGGAAATTGCAGTATATTAGCCAAATACAGTATTTCTGTTTCCAGCAAGTAGAGCACTGGCCCATTAGCCAGTGTACTGTTGGTGGCTCCACTTCAAAATTCTGAATGGTCACATGCAAAAAGAACTGAAATATGTGAAAATAATTTGTTATTGAAAGAAAACACGAAACCAAACTTGGGGGGAAAAGAAAGGTCACTGCAGTTGTCGAAATGCAAAGTAAACTGGAAGAGGCGGGGCTGTGCTGCGTCAGTCCATTGAGTAAATAGCAGAACCGCACCACAGGAGTGCACCGAAGCGAGTTCACACAGTCAAACTGATTTTGTTCATTTTGGGTGCTCAGAATTCTGCCCCAGAAAGAAATAATATTTCTTTAAGAAGTACAGTTTGGCTACTTTATAGAGTTTTAGAATAGCTAGGGGTAGAATTTCCATGGCATTCTCCCAATCTCTTGCCTTAACTTTGGCGAAAGATTCATGGCAACTCTGGAGAAATGGTAGCAGGAGCTGATCTTTGCTGTGCAAGTTGTGTCTTTGGGGGATCTGCCAAGATAAAGCGGCAAATCCGGAGAACTGCAGAAACTCCAGGCGCTAGTCTGCTAGAAACAATGAAAAGGATATCGTCAGCGCAATAATTATCTAGCTACAAAAATAGAAATAATTGCCCAAAACTACCAGTGAAGTACTTGTAGGTCCTTTCTCTCTGATATGCTGATAGGGTTAGCTGAAGTAGGGTGGGAGGAGGTTCATGTGGAGCATAAACACCAGAAACAGCCAGTTGGGCCCGATGGCCTGTTTCTCGGCTGCAAACACCATTCTACGTAATTCTTGAAGATTCTTAATTATATTTTTGCAACTGTGAACAGTTTCAAACTGCTGTCAGTTGTGTACTATGTTCAGTTGTTCAATTTTCAACTTCAGCGGGGGCAGAAAACCTGCACTGCATTCATTTGCACACCCATTATAGGCCCCGCCCAACTTTCCTTTCCATCGATCAGTCAGTTTTCCAACCCCTGCCGCTGAAGTTGAAATGATCCGCACAGAGTCTGGAAATGGTGCAGTGAAAGGCCGCCCAGCTGATCCTGTTGTCTGTCATGGCTCAGTGGGTAACGCTCTCGTCTCTGAGTCAGAAGGTTGTGGGTTCAAGCCCCACTCCAGAGACTTGAGCACAACATCTAGGCTGACACTCCAGTGCTGCACTGTCGGAGGTGCCGTGGTTTGGATGAGTTGATGAACCAAGGTCCTATAAGAACATAACATTAAAAATAGGAGCAGGAGTAGGCCACCATTAATAATATCATGGATGATCTGATCATGGACTCAGCTCCACTTCACTGCCCGCTCCCCATAACCCTTTATTCCCTTTATCGCTCAAAAATCTGTCTATCTCCGCCTTAAATATATTCAATGACCCAGCCTCCACAGCTCTCTGGGGCAAAGAATTCCATAGATTTACAAACTCCTGAGAGAAGAAATTCCTCCTCATCTCAGTTTTAAATGGGCAGCCCCTTATTCTGAGACTATGTCCCCTAGTTTTAGTTTCCCCTATGAGTGGAAATATCCTCTCTGCATCCATCTTGTCGAGTCCCCTCATTATCTTATATGTTTCGATAAGATCACCTCTCATTCTTCTGAACTTCAATGTGTATAGGCCCAACCTACTCAACCTAACTTCATAAGTCAACCACCTCAACTCTGGAATCAACCTAGTGAACCTTCTCTGAACAGCTTTCAATGCAAGTATATCCTTCCTTAAATATGGAGACTAAAATTATATGCAGTACTCTAGGTGTGGCCTCACCAGTACCCTGCATAGTTGTAGCAGGACTTCTCTGCTTTTATACTCCATCCCCTTTGCAATAAAGGCCAACATTCCATTTGCCTTCCTGATTACTTGCTGTACCTGCATACTAAATGTTTGTGTTTCATGCACAAGGACCCCCAGGTCCCGCTGTACTGCAGCACTTGGTAATTTTTCTCCATTTAAATTATAATTTGTTTTTCTACTTTTTCTGCCAAAGTGGATGACCTCAAATTTTTGCACATTATACTCTAACATCTGCCAAATTTTTGCCCATTCACTTAGCCTGTCTACATCCCTTTGCAGATGTTTTGTATCCTCCTCTCAATTTGCTTTCCCACCCATCTTTTATCATCAGCAAACTTGGCTTCATTAAACAAAGTCCCTTCATCCAAGTCATTAATATAGATTGTAAATAGTTAAGGACCCAGCACCGATCCCTGCTCGTTACTGTTTGCCAACTGGAAAATGACCCATTTATCCCGACTCTCTGTTTTCTGTTAGTTAGCCAACCCTCTATCCATGCTAATATATTACCCCCCCTCAACCCCGTGAACTTTTATCTTGTGCAGTAATCTTTTATGTGGCACCTTATCGAATGCCTTCTGAAAATCCAAATACACCACATCCATTGGTTCCCGCCTATCCACCCTGCTCGTTACATCCTCAAAGAAATCCAGCAAATTTGTCAAACATGATTTCCCTTTCATAAAACCATGCTGACTCTGCTTGATTGAATTATGCGTTTCCAAATGTCCCACTATTGCTTCCTTAATAATGGACTCCAGCATTTTCCCAACGACAGATTTTAGGCTAACTGGTCTATAGTTTCCTGCTTTTTGTCTGACTCATTTTTTAAATAGGGGCGTTACATTTGCGGTTTTCCAATCCGCTGGGACCGTCCCAGAATCCAGGGAATTTTGGCAGATTACATCCACTATCTCTGCAGCCATTTCTTTCAAGACCCTAGGATGTAAGCCGTCAGGTCCAGGGGACTTGTCCGCCTTTAGTCCCATTATTTTACTGAGTATTACTTCATTAGTGATAGTGATTGTATTAAGTTCCTCGCTTCCTATAGCCCCTTGATTATCCACTATTGGGATGTTTTTAGTGTCTTCTACTGTAAAGACCGATACAAAATATTTGGTTCAACGTCTCTACCATTTCCCTGTTCTCCCTTATTAATTCCGCAGTCTCATCGTCTAGGGGACCAATATTTACTTTAGCCATTCTTTTCCTTTTTATGTACTTCTGGAAACTCTTACTATCTGTTTTTATATTTCGTGCTAGTTTACTTTCATAATCTCACTTCCCTCTCTATCATTTTTTTAGTCATTCCTTGCTGGCTTTTTAAAAATTTCCCAATCATCTGGCCTCCCACTAGTCTTGGCCATTTTGTATGCCCTTGTTTTCAATAAGAAATACCATCTCATATTTCCTTAGTTAGCCACGGATGGTTTTTCCTTCTTATTGGGATATATTTTTGTTGCTTAGTTATGAAATATCTCCTCCAATGTCTGCCACTGCTCATCAACCATCTCATTCTTTAATCTATTTTCCCAGTCCACTTTAGCCAACTCTGCCTTCATACCTTTATAGTCTCCTTTATTTAAGCTTAGGACCCTGCTTTGAGAAACAACTTTCTCACCCTCCAACTGAATTTGAAATTCAACCTTGTTATGGTCACTCATTCCTAAAGGATCCTTTACTAGGAGGTCGTTTATTAATCCTGTCTTATTACACAGCACTAGATAGAAACATAGAAAATAGGTGCAGGAGTAGGCCATTCGGCCCTTCGAGCCTGCACCACCATTCAATAAGATCATGGTTGATATTTACCTCAGTACCTCTTTCCTGCTTTCTCTCCATACCCCTTGATCCCCTTAGTCGTAAGGGCCATATCTGCCTCCCTCTTGAATATATCCAACGAACTGGCCTCAACAACTTTCTGCGGTAGAGAGTTCCACAGGTTAACAACTCTCTGAGTGAAGAAGTTTCTCCTCATCTCGGTCCTAAATGGCTTACCCCTTATCCTTAGACTGTGACCCTTGGTTCTGGACTTCCCCAACATCGGGAACATTCTTCCCGCCTCTAACCTGTCCAGTCCCGTCAGAATCTTATACATTTCTATGAGATCCCCGCTCATCCTTCTAAACTCCAGTGAATAAAGGCCCAGTTGATCCAGTCTCTCCTCATATGGCAGTCCAGCCATCCCTGGAATCAGTCTGGTGAACCTTCGCTGCACTCCCTAAATAGCAAGAACGTCCTTCCTCAGATTAGGAGACCAAAACTGAACACAATATTCCAGGTGAGGCCTCACAAAGGCCCTGTACAACTGCAGTAAGACCTCCCTGCTCCTATACTCAAATCCCCTAGCTATGAAGGCCAACATACCATTTGCCTTCTTCACCGCCTGCTGTACCTGTATGCCAACTTTCAATGACTGATGAACCATGACACCCAGGTCTCGTTGCACCTCCCCTTTTCCTAATCTGTCACCATTCAGATAACTTTCTGCCTTCCTGTTTTTGCCACCAAAGTGGATAACCTCACATTTATCCACATTATACTGCATCTGCCATGCATTTGTCCACTCACCTAACCTGTCCAAGTCACCCTGCAGCCTCTTAGCACTGTCCTCACAGTTCACACCGCCAACTGCTCCCTGTTTGGTTCCGCAACGTACTATTCAAGGAAACTATCCCGGATTCACTCTATGAACTCTTCCTCAAGGCTACACTGGCCAATTTGACTTGTCCAATCAATATGATGTATTAATGCTTGGGGATCACCAGACACCAGAGCGCGCCGCAGTCGGAGGTCATCAGGCTGTAAGCATGTGGCATGTGTGCTTGGTCACCTGTATATAAGCCAGGTGTCTTTGTCACTCTGGCACTCTTGGTCTGGAATAAAGATGGATCGGGTTGCACCTGACTGCATTTACAGTAACCAGTCTCTTGAGTCATTACAATTGGTGACGAGGTAATTTAAGAAACTTCGCATGCACAATGGGCACTGTTGGAATCCTGGAGCGATTCGTGGATGGCGAGGATTGGGCGGATTTTGTCAACCGCCTGGATTAGTATTTTGTGGCCAACGGCATGGAGGCAGAGACCTACGCAGTTAAGTGCAAAGCAGAATTGTGTACGTTGGTGGGTAACCAAGTGATGCAAAAAGAGGGAATCATCATATCACGCTAGCGTTTCTACACGCATGTTCGTGCTGAGGGCCAGGTCGTGTCAGGATTTGTCGCCGACCTGCGATGTCTTGCTGAGCTGTGTAAGTTTGGGAACATGCTGGAAGACATGCTGTGAGATGTCTTCGTGATAGGCATCAGCCATGATGCGATCCTCAGGAAGCTGTTGGCTGCAGAGACACTGGATTTGAAAAAGGCCATCGCGACTGCCCAGGCATGCATGACGACGGATGATAATTTGTGGCGGATATCATCGATGAGTCGGAGTTCCACGGCAAGTACTGTAAACAAAATGGTGTCGTCTTCGGGCAGAGCTATTTGTGAAACTTGCCACTGCTCAGAGCCCACCAACTGGTTCAATTCAGATTTCACCCTGTTGGCGTTGTGGGGGCAATCATCGGCCTCATCAGTGTCGGCTTAGACAATATTCATGCAATGGCTGTTCGAAAGTGGGGTATCTTCACAGGATGTGTCCACAACGGAGCAAGCATGGTGCGCTTCACCACGTGGTTGATGAGGACCAGTTCAGTGATGGCCCGGATACGTAACCCGAGGAGGAAGTGAATGGACTATATTTGCTCCTGAGCAAAAGCCAGCCGATAGTCATTACTGTGAAGCTGAATGGCATGCCTGTATCAATGGAGCTGGACATGGGTGCGAGCCAGTCGATAATGAGCCAAACGACATTCGACAAGCTGTGGGACACTAAGGCTGCGAAACCGAAGCTGAGTCCAGTCAATGCCAGGTTGCGTACTTACACACAGGAACTCATACCGGTGCTCAGCAGTGCAGCAATCGAGGTGTCGTCTGACTTTGTGGTTCACGAGCTACCGTTATGGATCGTCCCAGGTAATGGTCCAATGCTGTTCGGCAGGAATTGGCTCGAGAAAATTAAGCTGAACTGGAATGATGTCAAGCTATTGTCCTCGGTGGATGATACTTCGTGTGCTCAAGTATTGAAAAGGTTTCCTTCTTTGTTTGAACCGGGTGTTGGTAATTTTACCAGAACCAAGGTGCAGATTCACCTGGATTCCATGCAAGGCCTGTATCACAAAGCACGGTCTGTTCTGTACATGATGAGGGAGAAGGTTGAAATTGAGCTTGACAGACTCCAGCATGAAGGAATCATATCACCGGTCGAGTTTAACAAGTGGGCCAGTCCTATTGTTCCTGTGTTGAAGAGCGATGGCATTGTCAGGATTTATGGAGACTACAAGGTTACGATTAAATGATTTTCGAAACAGGATCAGTATCCATTACCGAGAGCTGATGACCTGTTCGCCATGCTAGTTGGTGGAAAGTTGTTCACTAAACTGGATCTGACATCAGCTTATATGACACAGGAGCTTGTTGACACTTCGAAGAAACTTACTTGCATCAACACCCATAAAGGACTGTCTGTCTACAACAGGTGTCCTTTTGGAATTCGTTCGGCTGCAGCCATATTTCAGAAGAATATGGAAGGTCTACTAAAGTCCATCCCTAGAACTGTCGTGTTTCAAGATGACATTCTGGTCACAGGTCGCGACACTGCTGAACATCTGAACAACCTTGAGGAAGTTCTACATCGACTGGACAAAGTGGGACTTGGGCTGAAACGTTCAAAGTGTGTCTTCATGGCACCTGAAGTTGAATTCCTGGGGAGGAAGATGGCTGCTGATGGCATCACACCCATGGATTCGAAAACCAAGGCCATCAAAAACGCACCCAAGCCTCAGAATGTGACGGAACTGCATTCATTCTTTGGGCTACTCAAATACTTCGGTAATTTTTTATCCAGATTGAGCATTTTACTAGAGCCACTGCACGTGCTGCTCAGAAAAGGCGACAACTGCGTCTGGGGTGTATCTCAAGATAGGGTTTTTGAGAAAGCTAAGAATCTGCTCTGTTCAAACACAATGCTGGTTCATTATGATCCGTGTAAGCATCTTGTATTGGCCTGTGATGCTTCATCATATGGGGTTGGCTGTGTACTCCAACAAGCAAATGAATCGGGCAAGCTACAACCTGTTGCATATGCTTCGCGAAGTCTGTCTAAAGCGGAAAGAGCTTACAGTACGGTAGAGAACGAAGCTTTGGCCTGTGTGTGGGGTAAAAAAATGCACCAGTATCTGTTTAGTCTTCGTTTTGAACTAGAAACTGATCATAAGTCACTCATCAGAGGACTCAGCTGACATTACTGACTCTGAGCCTTCAATCTCTGATGTGGTCATGACCACTCCCATCAGATCGGCTACTCAGCCCTCAGTCTCAACGGACTCTGAACGCTCGCCCAGAGCCAAAGTTGAACTGAGACGATCAACTCGTGAGAGGAAAGCCCCAGACCGTCTTAATTTGTAAAAAGACTGTTGTTAAGATTTTAAAAGGTTAAGATTAATTGCCCATAATTATTGTCGTTCCTTTTTTTACAAGCCTCCATTATTTCTTGATTTATACTTCGTCCAACAGTGTAGCTACTGTTACGAGGCCGATAGACTACGCCAATCAGTGACTTTTTTCCCTTATTATTCCTTATCTCCACCCAAACTGATTAAACATCTTGATCTTCTGAGCCAATATCGTTTCTCACTAACCCACTGATCTCTGCCTGTATTAACAGTGCTACCCCACCTCCTTTTCCTTTCTGTCTGTTCTTCCGAATTGTCAAATACCCCTGAATATTTAGTTCCCAGTCCTGGTCACCTTGCAACCACATCTCCTTAATGGCTATCCAACCATATCCATTTGTATCTATTTGTGCCGTCAACTCATCTATTTTGTTACGAATTCTATGTCCATTCAGATAAAGAGCTTTTAAATTTGTTTTTTTACCATTTTTTTCCTGCTTTGACCTCACTTTCTGATTCACTTTTATGTTTATACATTCTGTCCCTTCCTGGCACGCCCTGGTTTCCATTTCCCCCAGTGCTACCCTGCTCTGTTGCCTTCTCCTTTATTCTTTGACTTTTCAAATTTTCGCTCACCTGAATCCTCCTCCCTACTAATTAATTTAACGCCCTCTCTACAGCCCTAGTTATTTCATTCGCCAGGATCCTAGTCCCAGCACAGTCTAAATGGAGCCCGTCCCAATGGAACAGCTCCCTCTTACCCCAGTACTGGTGCCAGTGTCCCACGAACCAAAACCCATTTCTCCCACACCAGTCTTTGAGCCACGGGTTTAACTCTCTAATCTTATTTACCCTATGTAAATTTGCTCGTGGCTCAGATAGTAATCCAGAGATTATTACCTTTGTGATTCTGCTTTTTAATTTGGCCTCTAGCTGTTCATAATCTCTTAGCAGAACCTCTTTCTTTGTCCTACCTATGTCTTTGGTACCCACGTGGACCACGACAACTGGATCTTCCTCCTCCCACTGCAAGTTCCTCTCCAGCCCAGAGGAGATGTCCTTAACCCTGGCACCAGGTAGGCAACACAGCCTTTGGGTCTCACGCTCTTGGCTGCGGAGAACTGTATCTATCTCTCTAATGATACTGTCTCCTACCACTACAACGTTTCTTTTTACTCCACCCACTTGAATGGCCCCCTGTACCACGGTGCTGTGGTCCCTGCTCTCGTCTACACAGGGAGTAAGAGCCTTGAACCTGTTGGACAAGAGCAAGGGCTGAGGCTCCTCCATCACTCCAGCCTGAGTTCCCATACCTTCCTCACTCGTCGTCACACCCTCCTGTCCCAGGTGGACATAAAAGATCCCATGTAACTATTTTGAAGAAGAGCAAGGCAGTTATCCCCGGTGTTCTGGCCAATATTTATCCCTCAATCAACATCACTAAAACACGTGTTTTGGTCATTATCTCATTGTTGTTTGTTCATCTGTCATTCCCACCATGTTCAGGCGGTGAACAATGCGGAGAAATGTAAATTCGGCCTGGGAATTAAAGTGACGTGGGCCTGACGTCCAGTTGTCCATGGGGGCTTTCTATCCCTCCCCACCCCAACCTGCCTTCAGTTAAAATTGGGGCTTTGGACGTTTCAGTCTTGAATGGAGGTGAATGAGAGAAGATCTTCTAAAGACATGCAAGGTACTAAGTGGAATAGAAGGGAAATTACCTAGATGGAAGGTTTTACAGGTGGTTCAAGGGCATGGAGGTGGAGATGAGGCAGTGGTTGAGTAGTTGCAGAAGTATTGTGGTGAATGGAAAGCAAAGGACAGGAAGTTAAGGGTTTGAAAGGGCAGTTGTAGTGATTGTGGAGAGTTTTATTTTTCCAAGAGTGGCGAAGAGGGAAGTGGGGTTGGATGAGGTTATGGGGTTGTGGATGGTAAGGGATACAGTGCAAGGTCGGAGGCGATCTTGTGCAATATATGATACATTCCTGCATTAGATTTAAAACCATTCCTGTCTGGTTTTTTTACATTTAATTTAGTTATTGAAGCAGCAGAAGTCATGTGACAAGTAATACGATACTGCTGCAGAAGACAGTATCTCCCTTTCAGCTAGAAATTACTGGATAATTTGATTTTATTTAGCACCAAAAATTTTCTGTGCCGTTTTAATTCAATTGCTTAATTTAATTTACTGGATAATTTAACTGTTTTTAGTTCTAGAAATGACTGAATTATCAGCAGTACACTAGAATATGAAACTGATAAATTGTGTCTTCTAGGACTTCCCTGACAGGTGCGAGTGTGTGCGTGTCTGTATCTCAAGTGAGGAGAGGAGCAAGCTCATGAAACATACCCTGTTTAAATTTGAATGTATAAGTTCTCACATAAGACGATGGGAGGGCGTTGCTTGTGGATTCATCCCTGCATGAATCTATGCCTTCTTCAGGAAATAGAGGAAAGAATTAATGCTGAAATGCAAAGTAGAGGAGAGGCAAGGTCCTCGATTAACTAGAGTGAATCCCTGTATCTAATTGATAGGAAAAATAGTTTTTAACTTTGAATTTTGTTCACTTTGTCCTCATTTACTTGCCTATACTGGAGAAATTTAGCTGCATTCTGCTGAGACCTGAGCCTGAGATGCTGAGAAATGAACAAAATTCTGTTTCCTTTTTCTCCAACAGATCTCGACCTTAAACTGCAAAGATGTCCGATGAACGCCGAGATAGTACAAGCAGTTTACAAAGGAAAAAGCCACCTTGGCTCACGTTGGATATCCCTGCCAATCAGCCCCCAATGGAAGAGCCTACCTTTATTCCGGTATGAAAGGAAGAATTGTTTTATATATCACTTCATATATGTTGGAAGGAGAAATAAGGAGGCCACATACTCCTTGGAGTCTAAATGGGGTAGAGGAGCAAAGGGATCTAGGGGTACAGAATCACATATCATCGGAAGTAGCAACACAGGTTAACAAGGCCATAAAAATACAAACTCAGGACTGGGGTTTATTTCGAGAGGGACAAAATTCAAAGCAGAGCGGTTCTGTTCAACTTCTATAAAACTTTGGTTAGACCACACTGTAAACAGTTCTGGTCTCCACATTACAAAAACGACATAGAGGCACTGGAGAAGGTGCAAAAAAGATATACAAGGATGATACCAGATCTGAGAGGTTATAACTACCAGTAAGAACTGAACAGGCTGAATCTGTTTTCTCTCAAAAAGAGAAGATTGATAGAGGTATCTTACAGGTAGATGGAGAGAATATTTTTCCACTTGTGGAGGATTCCAAAACTAAAGGGGTCATAAATATGAGAGCCACTAATAAATCCAATAAGGAATTCAGGAGAATTCCCTAGTAGTGGTAAGAATGTGGAACTTTCTACTACAAGGAGTAATTGAGGTGAATAGCATAGGTGCATTTAAAGAGAAGCTAGATAAATACATGAAGGAGAAACGAATAGAAGGATATGTTGATAGGGTTAGATTTTAAAAAGGGTGGGAAGAGCCTCGTGTAGAGCATAAACACCAGCATATGGACCTTTTGGTCCAAATGCCCTGTATACATGATCATTTTCCAAATGTATACAAGATCATTTACTAGATCAGTATGTTGAGGAACTAACTAGGGAGCAGGCTATTTTAGATCTGGTATTGTGCAATGCAAAAGGGTTAATTAATAATCTTGGGGAAGAGTGGCCATACATGATAGAATTTTATATCAAGTTTGAAAGTGATTTAGTTAAATCCGAATCTAGGGTCTTAAATCTAAACAAAATAAACTACGTAGGTATGAGGGGCAAATTGGCTAAGGTAGAATGGGAAACTACATTAAAAGGTATGATGGTAGACAAGCAATGGCTAGCATTTAAATAATTAATACATAATTTGTAACAAATCTACATTCCTTTAAGGCACAAAAAACGCACAGGAAATGTGGTCCAACCGTGGCTAACGAGAAGTTAAAGATAGTATTAGATCAAAGGAAGAGGCTTATAATGTTGCCAAAAAGAGTAGTAAGCCTGAGGATCAGGAGGATTTTAGAATTCAGCAAGGGAGGATCAAGAAATTGATAAAGAATAGGAAAATAGAATATGAGAGTAAACTAGCGAGAGACATAAAAACAGATGGTAAAAGCTTCTATAGGTATGTAAAAAGGAAAAGATTAGTGAAGGTAAATGTGGGACCCTTACAGGCTGGGACAGGAGAAATTATAATGGGGAATAAGGAAATGGCAGAGAAATTAACCAAATACTTTGTGTCTGTCTTTACGGAAAAATATGCAAAAAACTTCCCGGAAATAGTGGTGAACCAAGAGTCTAGTGAAAATGAGGAACTTAAAGAAATTAGTATTAGTAACAAAAATAGTACTGGAGAAATTAATGGGACTGAAAGGCGATAAATCCCTTGGACCTGATGGCCAACATCCTAGGGTTTTAAAAGAGATGGCTACAGAGGTAGTGGATGCATTGGTTGTCATCTTCCAAAATTTCATAGATTCTAGAACAGTTCCTGCAGATTGGAAGGTAGCAAATGGAGCCCCATTATTTAAGAAAGGAGGGAGAGAGAAAATGGGGAACTGCAGTCCAGTTAACCTTACATCAGTAGTAAGGAAATTGCTAGAATCTATTTATTAAGGATGTGGTAACAGGGCACTTAGAAAATAAAAATAGGATTCGGTAGAATCAACACGGATTTATGAAAGGGAAATCATGTTTGACGAATCTGTTTTTTGAGATTGTAACCAGCAGAATAGATAAGGGGGAATTAGTGGATATGGTGTATTTGGATTTTCAGAAGGCATTCCATAAGGTGCCACACAAGAGGTTATTAAACAAAATTAGGGCTCATGGGATTGGGGGTAATATACTAGCCTGGATTGAGAATTGGTTAATGGACAGGAAACAAAGAGTAGGAATAAACGGGTCATTTTTGGGTTGGCAGGCTGTATCTAGTGGGGAACTGCAAGGATCAATGCTTGGGCTGCAGCTATTCACAATCTATATCAATGATTTGGATGAGGGGACCAAATGTAATATATCCAAGTTTGCTGATGATACAAAGCTAAGTGGAAATGTAATGTGTGAGGAGGATGCAAAGCGGCTTCAAGGGGATATAGACAGGCTAAGTGAGTGGGCAAGAACATGGTAAATGGAATATAATGTGAATTTATCCACTTTGGTAGGAAACATAGAAAAGCAGAGTATTTTTTTAAATGGTGAGAGATTGGGAAATGTTGGTATTCAGAGGGACCTGGGTGTCCTTGTACATGAATCACTGAAAATTAACATACAGGTACAGCAAGCAATTAAGAAAGCAAATGGTATGTCGGCCTTTATTATAAGAGGATTTGAGTACAACAGGAAAAATTTCTTACTGCAATTATTTAGGGCCCTGGTGAGTCCACACCTGCAGTATTGTGTACAGTTTTGGTCTCCTTACCTAAGGAAGAATATACTTGCCATAGAGGGAGTGCAACAAAGGTTCACCAGACTGATTCCTGAGACGGGGAGATTGAGTAGACTAGGCCTATATTCTCGAGAGTTTAGAAGAATGAGAGGTGATCGCATTGCAAAATACAAAATATTTACGGGGCTTGACAGGGTAGATGCAGGGAGGATGTTTCCCCTGGCTGGGGAGTCTACAACCAGGGGTCACAGTCTCAGAATAAGGGGTTGGCCATTTAGGACTGAGATGAGGAGAAATGTCTTCACTCCGAGCGTGGTGAATCTTTGGAATTCTCTACCCCAGAGGGTTGTGGAGGAGCAGTAATTGAGTACATTTAAGACAGATCGATAGATTTTTGGATGTTAAAGGCATCAAGGGATATGGGGATAGTGCAGGCAAGTGGAGTTCGAGGAGAAGATCAGCCATGATCTTATTGAATGGCAGAGCAGGCTCGAGGGACCAAATTACCTACTCCTGTTCCTATTTCTTATGTAATGTAATTTTGGGAAACACTGTTGGGGAGATTTTGCATCCAATACTCTAAACAAGTACAAAATCTCCCCTTATATTTTTCATGAAAAATGTTGTGGGCTGATGGAGCTTTAAATTAAGTTATTGATGGCAGACATCGCGTAGATGGGCATGCTGGAAGCTTAAGAAACATAGAAACATAGAAAATAGGTGTAGGAGTAGGCCATTCAGCCCTTCGAGCCTGCACCACCACTCAATAAGATCATGGCTGATCATTCCCTCAGTACCCCTTTCCAGCTTTCTCTCCATACCCCTTCATCCCTTAGTCGTAAGGGCCATATCTGCCTCCCTCTTGAATATATCCAATGAACTGGCATCAACATCTCTTTGCAGCAGGCAATTTCACAGGTTAACAACTCTCTGTGGAGAAGTTTCTCCTCGTCTCAGTTCTAAATGGCCTACCCCTTATCCTAAGACTGTGTCCCCTGGTTCTGGGCTTCCCCAACATCGGGAACATTCTACCCGCATCTAACCTGTCCCGTCCCGTCAGAATCTTATATGTTTCTATGAGATCCCCGCTCATCCTTCTCAACTCCAATGTATATAGGCCCAGTTGATCCAGTCTCTCCTTATATGTCAGTCCCGCCATCCCGGGAATCAGTCTGGTGAACCTTCGCTGCACGCCCTCAATAGCAAGAACATCCTTCCTCAGATTAGGAGACCAAAACTGAACACAATATTCCAGGTGAGGCCTTACCAAAGCCCTGTACAACTGCAGTAAGACCTCCCTGCTCCTAGCTATGAAGGCCAACATACTGTTTGCCTTCTTTACTGCCTGCTGTACCTGTATGCCACCTTTCAATGACTGATGAACCATGACACCCAGTTCTCGTTGCACCTCCCTTTTTCCTAATCTGCCGCCATTCAGATAAGCTTCTGTCTTTGCGTTTTTGGCCCCAAAGTGGATAACCTCACATTTATCCACATTATACTGCATCTGCCATGCATTTGCCCACTCACCTAACCTGTCCAAGTCACCCTGCAGCCTCTTAGCGTCCCCCTCACAGCTCACACCGCCACCCAGTTTAGTGTCATCTGCAAACTTGAAAATATTACACTCAATTCCTTCATCTGAATCATTGATGTATATTGTAAATAGCTGGGGTCACAGCACTGAGCTCTGCGGCACTCCACTAGTCACTGCCTGCCATTCTGAAAAGGACCCGTTTATCCTGACGCACTGCTTCCTGTTTTCCCGCCAGTTCTCTATCCACGTCAGTACATTACCCCCAATACCATGTGCTTTGATTTTGCACACCAATCTCTTGTGTGGGACCTTGTCAAAAGCCTTTTGAAAGTCTAAATACACCACATCCACTGGTTCTCCCTTGTCCACTCTACTAGTTACATCCTCAAAAAAAAATTCCAGAAGATTTGTCAAGCATGATTTCCGTTTCATAAATCCATGCTGACTTGGACCGATCCTGTCACTGCTTTCCAAATGCGCTGCTATTTCATCCTTAATAATTGATTCCAGCGTTTTCCCCACTAACGTCAGGCTAACCGGTCTATAATTACCCGCTTTCTCTCTCCCTCCCTTTTTAAATAGTGCTGTTACATTAGCTACCCTCCAGTCCACAGGAACTGATCCAGAGTCGATAGACTGTTGGAAAATGATCACCAATGCATCCACTATTTCTAGGGCCACTTCCTTAAGTACTCTGGGAGGCAGACTATCAGGCCCTGGGGATTTATCGGCCTTCAATCTCATCAATTTCCCTAACACAATTTCCCGCCTAATAAGGATATCCTTCAGTTCCTCCTTCTCACTAGACCCTCGGTCCCCTATTGTTTCCAGAAGGTTATTATGTGTCTTCCTTCATGAAGACAGAACCAAAGTATTTGTTCAATTGGTCTGCCATTTCTTTGTTCCCCGTTATAAATTCACCTGAATCCGACTGCAAGGGACCTACGTTTGTCTTCACTTATCTTTTTCTCTTGAAAAGAATCCTGAGTTTAATAATCTGTGTCAATCGGGAGGCTGAGATCACTCTGTAAAGAAAGAAATCCAATTACTTCCTCCAACTCCTGCTATAAACTTAGTAGCTTAAGACTGATGGAATTTATATTTGTCTCGGTTATCTTTTACTGCATAGCAGCATATTGTGTGTGGAAGCAAAGAAGATTAAATCTTAACGGTGAACACTATTGTTGGTGGAATGTGAAGTTCTTTCTATCCCAATGTAGTTTATAAGCAAATTTTCAATGCTTATTATTTTTTAGGAGATGTCACTATTTCTATGAACATAGGAGTAGATAATTCAGCCGTGACTCAGTGGGTAACAATCTGGCCTCTGAGACAGAAGGTGTGATTTCCAGTCCCACTCCAGAGACTTGAGCACAGAAATCTAGGTTGACACTCCAGTGGAGTGCTGCCCTGTTGGAGGTGCCGTATTTCGGATGAGATGTTAAACTCAAATAAAGCAATGTGACTGAGTACTGTCGACTTGAGTAAGTGTGACCTTAGTCTCTTTATTCTGACTCCAGAGTGCTGGCACAGCATGGGAGGCCTGCTTATATGCAGTGCTCCTAAGGGATGCTGGTATCCCTTGGGACTCCAACAGATGCGCCCTCTGGTGGTGGTAGAATGCTGGTTATAAGGTGTTGCATACATAACATCATTCTCCCCCGCTCCCCCCTCAAGTCAATAGTACACTTATTTACAGGGTGAGACGATCTGGGGCTTTACGCTCCCGAGTCGATCGTCTCAGTACAAACACAGGTGCAGATGAGTTGGTTGGGCCTTCGCTGGGCTGCTGCACAGCTGGCCTTGCTGGACTGCTGGGGATGATGAGTTCAGCTTTGTGGTCAACCGTGATGTCGGTTGCCACTTGTGTGTGTGTTGGAGGGCTGAAGTTGGTGGTGTCCTCTTCAGGTTGCTCGTGGATGTCTGTGAGTCGCAGTTTGGTTTGGTCCAGATGCTTTCTGCAAGTTAGTCCATTTGCAAGTGTAACCTCAAATACCCTACTCCCTTCTTTGGCTACGACAGTGCCAGCAAGCCATTTGGGACCATGTCCACAGTTGAGTAAAAATACAGAGCCATTGACTTCAATATCTCATGACAAATTTGCACGATCATGGTACATGCTTTGTTGATTCCATCTGCCCTCAACATGATCATGGAGATCAGGGTGGACTAGAGAAAGCCTTGTTTTGAGTGTCCTTTTCATGAGCAGTTCGGCAGGGGGAACCCCGGTGAGCGAGTGGGGTCTTGTGCGGTAGCTGAGCAGGACTTGGGACAGGTGGGTCTGCAGGGAGCCTTCCGACACGTGTTTCAAGCTTTGCTTGATGGTTTGGACTGCCCGTTCTGCCTGCCGTTAGATGTGGGCTTGAACGGGGCAGATGTGACATGCTTGATTCCATTACGGATCATGAATTCCTTGAATTCAGCACTAGTGAAGCATGGCCTATTGTCGCTGACAAGGACATCAGGCATGCCGTGCGTGGCAAACATGGCTCGTAGGCTTTCGATGGTGGCAGTGGACTTGCTTACAGACATTATTACAAACTCAATCCATTTTGAATAAGCATCCACAACAACCAAAAACATTTTGCCTAGAAACAGGCCAGCGAAGTCAACGTGGATCCTAGACCACGGTTTGGAGGGCCATGACCACAAATTTAGCGGTGCCTCCCAGAGTGCATTGCTCAGTTGAGAGCAAGTGTTACATTGGCACACGCAAGACCCAAATCTGAGTCGATGCCGGGCCATCACACATGGGATCTGGCTATAGCTTTCATCATTATTATGCCTGGGTGGGTACTGTGTAGGTCACGTATGAACATTTCCCTGCCTTTCTTAGGCAAAACCACGCGATTACCCCACAAAAGTCAGTCCGCCTGTATGGACATTTTGTCTTTGTGCCGCTGGAACGGCTTGATCTCTTCATGCTGGGACGCTGGACCAGCTTCCATGGAGGACACAGTTTTTTTTTTACAAGGGACAGTAAAGGATCCTGGCTGGTCCAGGTCCATCTTACTGTACCTCTCAGGTGGGTGTAAAAGATCCCATGACACTATTTCGAAAAAGAGCAGGCAAGTTATCCCCGGTGTCTTGGCCAATATTTATCCCTCAATCAACATAACCAAAACAGTTTTTCTGGTCATTATCACATTGCTGTTTGTGGGAGTTTGCTGTGGATTTCCACATTACAGCAGTGACTATTCTTCAAAAGTACTTCATTAGCTGTCTTGAGGTCATGAATCATCATCATAGGCAGTTCCTCGGAATCGATGAGGACTTGCTTCCACTCCCAAAATGAGTTCTTTGGCTGAACAATCCGATACAAGAGCCACAGACCCTGTTACAGGTGGGACAGATATTCGTCGGGGAAGGGGTCGGTGGGGCTGGTTTGCCGCGCGCTCCTTCCGCTGCCTGCGCCTGGCCTCTTCATGCTCCTTGCGTCGAGCGTCGAAGAGCTCAACGCCCTCCCGGATGGACTTTCTCCACCTCCGACGGTCTGTGGCCAGAGTCTCCCAGGTGTCAGTGGTGATGTCACACTTTATCAGAGAGGCTTTGCGGGTGTCCTTATAACGTTTCCGCTGTCCTCCTTTGGCTCGTTTACCATGATGGAGCTCCACATAAAGCATTTGCTTAGGGAGTCTCGTATCTGGCATGTGTACTATGTGGCCTGCCTAGTGAAGCTAATCGAATGTGGTCAGTGCTTCAATACTGGGGATGTTAGCCTGTTCGAGGACACTGATGTTGGTGCGCCTGTCCTCTTAGGAGATTTGCAGGATCTTGTGAAGGCATCATTGGTGATGTATCTCCAGCGACTTGAGGTGCCTTCTGTACATCGTCCATGCCTCAGACCCATACAGGAGGGCGGGTATTACTACAGCCCTGTCAACCATGAGTTTGGTGGTAAATTTGAGGGCCTGGTCTTCAAACACTCTTTTCCGCAGGTGGCCGAAGGCTGCGCTGGCGCACTGGAGGTGATGCTGAATCTCCGCATCAATGTCTGCCTTTGTTGATAAGAGGCTCCTGAGATATGGGAAATGGTCCACGTTGTCCAGGGCCGCGCCATGGATCTTGATGATTGGAGGGCAGTGCTGTGCGGCGATGACAGGCTGGTGAAGGACCTTTGTCTTACAGATGTTAAGCGTAAGGCCCATGCTTTCATATGCCTCAGTGAATACATTGACTCTATCCTGGAGTTCAGCCTCTGAATGTGCACAGACGCAGGCATCGTCCGCGTACTGCAGCTCAACGACAGAGGTTGGACCTGGCCTGGAGGTGGCGTAGGTTAAACAGCTTCTCATTGGTTCTGTAGTTTAGTTCCACTCCTGCGGGGAGCTTGTTGATTGTGAGGTGGAGCATGGTGGCGAGGAAGATTGAGAAGTGGGTTGGAGCGATAACACAGCCCTGTTTGATCCCGGTCCGGATGTGGATTGGGTCTGTAATGGATCCGTTGGTAAGGATCACGGCCTGCATGTCATCGTGAAGGAGGCGAAGGATGTTGACAAACTTTTGAGGGCCTCCGAAACGGAGGAGGATTCTCCATAGACCCTCACGGTTGACAGTGTCAAAGGTCTTTGTAAGATCGAAAAAGGCCATGTGTAAGGGCTGGCGCTGCTCCCTGCATTTTTCCTGCAACTGTCGCGCTGCAAAGATCATGTCTGTTGTGCCCCGTAGGGGACGAAATCCGCATTGTGATTCTGGGAGGAGCTCCTCGGCCACAGTGAGCAGACGATTGAGGAGAACTCGAGCGACAACTTTCCCAGTGGCTGATAGCAGGGTGATTCCCCTGTAGTTGCCGCAGTCGGACTTGTCCCACTTTTAAAAAATGGTCACAATCACTGCATCTCTGAGATCTCCCGGCATGCTCTCCTCTCTCCAGATGAGAGAGATGAGGTCATGTATCCACGCCGACAGCGTCTCTCCGCCATATTTTTGCACCTCAGCAGGGATTCCATCCGCACCCATAGCCTTGTTATTCTTGAGCTGTTTTATGACTTTGCCTACCTCGTGCAACGTTGGAGTTTCAATGAGTTGGTGGCAGGTGGTCTGCTGCAGGATGGAGTTGAGAACACTCGAGTCAAAGGCAGAGTCTTGATTGAGGAGATCTTCAAAGTGCTCCTTCCATCGGGCCCTGACAGCCTCGGTGTCCTTGATGAGTGTTTCCCCGTTCTTGGCCAAGAGTGGGGTGGGGCCTTGGGAGCTTGGACCGTAGGTGGCCTTGACTGCAGTGAAGAATCCTCGCATATCGTGGCTGTCGGCCAGTTGTTGTATCTCCTGTGCTTTCCCCATCCACCACCGGTTCTTTCGGTCCAAAGTTTTTTGTTGGACCTGAGCCTTGAGCTGTCTGTAATGTTGTTTTGCAGCTCCCAAGTTGGGCTGTTGCTTGAGGCTCAGAAATGCTTTGCGCTTGCGATCTATTAGTTCTTCAATCTCCTGATCGTTTTCATCAAACCAGTCCTGATGTTTTCTGGTTGAGTGACCAAGTGTCTTTTCATGGGCACTGGTTATAGAGGCCTGGAGGTCAGACCAAGCGCTATGGGGAATTCAGCATCTCAGGATCATCAAGGACCGCCAGATTGGCTGTGAGGCACTGGCTGTATAGGGCTCTCTTAGCTGGATCTCTAAGTGCCCCGGCATTAACTTTTTTGTGGAACTGCTTCTGCTGTCCCCTCTGCTTTGGGGCAATGTTAATGTTGATGATGGATTGGATTAGGCGATGGTCCGTCCACCAGTCATCAGCTTCTGTCATAGCACGGGTGATACGCACATCCTTGCGATCCCTGGTTCGGGCAATGACATAGTCGAGCAGGTGCCAGTGTTTGGAGTGAGGGTGTTGCCACGATGCCTTGTATTTGTCCCTCTGGCGGAACAGGGTGTTGGTGATGAGGAGTTCATGTTCTAGACATTTTGTCAGGAATAGGGTACCACTGGAATTGGCTTTCCCTACCCCCTCTCTGCCAATCACGCCTCCCCAGAGGGCTGTGTCTTTGCCAACCCTGGCATTAAAATCACCCAGGAGGATCAATTTGTTGCCCGTGGGGACACGAGATAAGGATGTCCCGAGATTGGAATAAAAACCCTCTTTAGCCTCATCCGTTGCATCGAGTGTGGGGACGCATGCACTGATGACTGTGGCACATTAGTTCCGGGATAGGGTGATTATGGAGAGTCATGAGCCGTTCGTTGCGCCCAAAGGGGGAGTCTTTGAGGCGGTCAACCAGCTCATCCTTGACGGCAAAACCAACTCCATGAAAGCGGTGTTCTGCCTCTGGTTTCCCTTTCCAGAAGAAGGTGTAACCTCCACCATGTTCCTTCAACTGGCCTTCCCCTGCCCGCCAAGTCTCGCTTAGGGCGGCGATGTCAAGTCAAAATCATTTTGAGTTCCCGGACAACTTTGGCGGTGCGGCGTTCTGGCCTGTTGCTGTTGGGATTGTCTATGAGGGTCCTGATGTTCCAGGCCCGAACTTCATACTGACGAAGTGGAAGATGCCTGTGCGTGAGTTCTTTTAACGTGTAGTGACCTCTGCACACCGGCAACCACACGGGCTTAGCTGAACAAGGTCTTGGTCCAGTGGCAAGGGGGTCCAAGACAACTGGAGACCAGGCACAGCTCTATAAGCCTAAGTGCCTACGGCGAAGTGTTGGCCACAAGCTCGGCACCGAGTAGCGCGATTGATGGTAGATGGCCCGAGGCTAGGTTGGGGGGGGCAGGCATTAGGAAGGTGGCTTCCAAAGTTATTTTAAAAGATTAAAAGTTGATAAAGGTTCCCAATTTATTTCAAAAGTTTCTAAGAATTGTTAAAAATCTAAGATATAAATCAATAATAGATTATAAAAGTTTCCCCAGTTTAAAAAGTTTCTAAAAATTGTTAAAAGTCAAAGATGTAGGTTAATAATAAATGTTTAAAAGTATTTTGGTTGAGAGTCTAAAATGTAAGTTTTAAAACTTGTCGGTCTCCGGCTCAGCTGCTGAGGTTGGGCCGCGCCTCTGGTCGATATCCCGCAGAAGGTAGAAGGCGAGCCGGCCTGAAGGTGCCAGTGTCGGTGGTCTGGGCGCAGCTGGTGTCCCTGGAGCTCCGCTGGGCTGGAGTCCCTCATGAAAGACGCTCTCTAAATACAAGTCTCTTTTTTTCGCACCTGTTCCGTCATTCAATTAAATCGTGGTGGATCTGTACCTCAACCCCATTTACCTGCCCTTCTTCATTATCCCTGGATACCTTTACCGAAATAAAAATCTGTCGATCTCAGTCTTGAAAATTTCAACTGACTCAGCATCTACAACCTTTTAGGGGAGAGAATTCCAGATTTCCACAGTCCTTTGTGTAGAAAAAAGTGCTTCTGATTTCACATCTGAATGGCTTAGCTCTAATTTTAAGATTGTGCCCTTTTGTTCTGGATTCCCGTCACCAGAGAAAATAACTTCTCTTTATCTACCCAATTTAATCGTTTGATCATTTGAAACACCTCAATTAGATCATCCCTGAATCATTTAAACTCAAGGAATACCAGGCAAGTTTATGTAACCTGTCCTCCTCATTTTATCCTAGTTTTATTCTGGTGATTCTGCCTGCAAAGCAATATATGCTGCTTGAGGTTTAATGTGCCAAACTGAACACAGTACTCCAGATGGGTTCTGACCAATATCTAAACAACTGAAGCATCACTTCTTTCCCTTGTATTCCAGCCCCTTTGAGATAAAGGCCAATACTCCATTAGCTTTTTTGACTGCTTTGTGCACTAGTTTTTTGTGATTTGTGTACACGGTCACCCAAATCCCTTTGCTCTTCCACAGTTCCTAGTCTCTTGCCATTAAAGAAAATATTCTGATTTGTATTTCTTGAATTCAGTGTGGATAACCTCACACTTTCCCGCATTGAACTCCATCTGCCACAATTTTTCCCACTCACTTAACCTGTTTTATGTCCGTTTCTAATTTCCAGCTCCTATCTATGCAACTTACTGTACCTCTCCTAACTTAGTGTCATCTGCAAACTTGAATATACAACTCTCCCTCTCCTCATTAATATATATGGTGAGAAGCCAAAGCCCCAGTACAGATCCCTGTGAAACACCACTGGTCACATCCCACCAATCAGAGTACATTCCCTTTGTTTTAATTAATTGCTGAGAGTATATCTGAGACCCATCTTTTCTGGTCACCTAGTCGAAAGGGTGCACTCTACCATCAAGGCAGCTGGTTTGTTAGTAAACTTCTCACATAGTAGGTGCAAGGACAGCTATTCTTTCTAGTTCTGCAAATTGTGGAGTTACAGGATCAGAATTCAGGGCCATAAAGGATGTTAATCCTGCTTCTACAAAGAGTTCTACCCATGATGACAAAGCAGCTCTTCTTCTTCAAGGAGATCTGAAATGACTGGCCTTCAGCAAGGTTCTGGCAAACGGTAAAATAGTAATGCACATTGCCTAGCAGGTAGGCGAGTAAAGGTGTTATTAATGATCGCTAAAACTTGTATTGAAAGTACTTCCTGGCCTTATGTCCCTTTTAAATAAGGGAGTAATTTTAATGGTGAGTCTCCAGGTTATAAGTATTTGGATAGGAACACAAGAATTGAATAGGTTGTAGTTGTTTGGTGTGCTGTATGTCTGAGATCATCAGCAACACCTGTTCCATCACTGCCTGTATGCGAGGGTAGTAGTGCCGCTGGCTTTGGAGCAGAGGGGAGGTGGGCTCTGAGAGAAAACGATTGCGTGTGAGTTCATACATCATACTGTATTGGAATCTGATTTTGGATGATCTATTTTATGATAATATAAGAAGATGTTGTCCTCATTCGAATACTTAAAACTTTCTGTGTGGGTTTTTGTTCTGGTCCTTCATACTGGATTGATTTCCTGTCCCAGGCGAGTAGAAAGTAATCAGTTTTGGGGATAGCTTTCCCTGCAAAACAATGACCTGGTACTGCACATCTGTTTTTATGGTTTTCAGTTCCACTACAAGCGAAGCAGGTCATTTATCCAATGACTCGAGATGGCAGTGACTGTCCTTGATTTGCTCTGGTGGGGGCGACGGAGAGTTCGTCCAGTCATATGTACAGCACATATCCCAAGGACAACACCCACAACTACAATAGGGAATTACACACAGTCTTGGAATTATAGTGGGCAATTAAACATTGGCAACGTCAGGGTCAAAAAGAAGTCTAAACATAAAATCAAAAGAGTGCAAATTAACAGACGAGAGTTGAAACAAAATAAATTTTCTATTTATAGCAGCAACATTTTCAGTTAAAGAATTCAGTAACCTTTAAAATTGTGTGTGTTATGTCCATCCATTATGGCTTTTACTGTTGAGAATTTTGAGTGGGAATTAGCTGGCCAGTTTTGTTAAAATTGCACTCTTAATATATTGCAGATTGAAGGTCTGGGCTGTGTATAGTCAGCACACTACATGTCACAGGTTCTACTTAATTGGCTCCTGGACCTTTAATAAAGAACGTCCATGTGAGTGAATGACAATCAGTTATGTGATTGAAGAAAAACCTTGTGATGCAGCAGCTTTTTTTCTAACTGAAGTGTTTATTTGTAATGAATTAGAGATTTGTAAGTAATAAAGCTGCTGCTCTGTTTAGGCCCACCTGCTTATATTGCACATCTTTCCAAAAGTAAGAAAAATGGGAAGGCTTCCTGCCCACACACCAAGTGTCGACAGAACTTGTTTTATTTTAATTACAATGGGAAACCGATGTTTGCTGATTACAGTAACACAGGCGTTATAGGATTATATTGACTTATTCAGTGTAGCCCCCTCGCTCACCGGCCCCCTCCCCCCCTCGCTCACCCGCCCCCCCCCCTCGCTCACCCGCCCCCTCCCCCCCTCGCTCACCCGCCCCCTCCCCCCCCCCCATCGCTCACCGGCCCCCTCCCCCCCTCGCTCACCCGCCCTCTCCCCCCCTCGCTCACCCGCCCCCCTCCCCCCCCTCCCCTCGCTCACCCGCCCCCTCCCCCCCTCGTTCACCTCGCTCTCGCCGCCCTCCCCCCTCGTTCGCCGCCCTCCCCCCTCGCTCATCGTCCCACCCCTCGCTCACCGCCCCTCCCACTCACCATCCCCCCCCCCCCCCCCCACTCTCCCTCTGCCCAAACACCACCATTTTAATGCGTACATGCTCCAGACACCCAATGGGACTGACTAAAACTACCTGACTTCTATATTCAGAGAATTTTACTGCACAGAAGGAGGCCACTCATCCTATTGTGCTTCTGCCTGCCCCCTAAAAGAGTTATCCACTTGGGGCCCATTCTCCTCTCTTGCCCCGATCTGGCCGACTGTAAGCCCTCCTTAAATATGCTGTGGTTTCCTCGACAGGCCAAACTGGCCACGAACAGCAGCAGGGCTACAAGAGGCCCAGCAAAGTACGTTTGTTCAAAAGTCTTTATTTAATTTCCTTGTTGGCCAGGAGGAGCAGGAGTGGAAATAATTCTAAAATGCTTGCCAACATCTGCAGTTCATCCTGAAAACTGTTTTAAAACTTGGGTGGATAGCAAGTGACTGGTGTTCACATCTTCAGCTCGTCTGAACTTTACACCCACAGTCCCATCCAAGGAAGGTTACACCAGGTGCTCAGTCCATTGGAGGAGTGAAGAAAAGGCTTTCGGGAGTAGGGGGATCCTTGGTACAGCCCCCCAGTGTTTCCCGACAGGTTGATGTCTGTCAGCTAAACTGGAACCTTTCTCAGCCAAAGTTGGTGTTCATTTTTTCCTGCCCCTTTGTAGTGCCTGCCTGAGATCAGCGTGACTAAAACAGTTTTTGAAACCAGATTCTTCAATTCATAAACGGCTCAAAGGGGCCCTTTATACACTCAAATGTTTTCTTAGTTGAGTGACCTGCCAGAAGAAACAATTTGGTGGCCTGTGGGATCAAATAATGTCAACAGACAATGACAATGACAATGAAAATGCTTTGTTCTGAGTTGAGGGTTTTAGAAACATTTCAAACTGAATTGCAATGAAGTGTCACAGCTTCTGTATCCGGATTAGGGAGGGAGGTCTGTGCTTTAGTTTTCAACAGATACTCACTGAATAAAAATCCATATGATTAGACTTTTAGGGGTAAAAATTGCCCCTCGCCCGAAAGACAGCTGCAGTTCAGGTTGACTCTTGCGTGGCATTTGGCTCTTTGTTGTTTTTTTTTTTCCATGCATCCGGAACTCGATCGTAATGGGGGGCGGTGACGGCAACTGAGGGGCGGAAATTGTGTGCGGAGCGGAGTCACCGCCACGATGACATCATCACGATGCCACGTAACCACGGCTCTCCCCTTCACTTAAAGGGGAGAGCAGCCGTGATTTTCAAACTTTGGGCCACCAGGGAGGGTTTTGGCTGGGCCAGTGGCCTGGCACCCAAGAGGTTGTGCCAGGCGGCCTGTTGGCGACCCAGCCGAACCCGGGGGCATATTTGTCGGGCCGACATGGCAGTCGGCCAACGGCGGCAGTGCGCCCCTGCCCTTTAAGGGAAGCTGCACCGTCGCTGCAGAAGGTCATAGCCTCACTGGAACACCGGGAAAAAGCTTGTTTTGGCACCGCCGAAGATTTTCAGAGGGGATTGTCGCCATCGGGGGAGGGAGGGGACATCAGCTGTGCGCACGGTGATGGCGCGCTTACCACGGATCGGCAGCAGTGGGGGGGGGGGGGGGGCAGCGGGATCTGGTCACCGCCGGGTAAACTCGGCAGGGCAATTAGGCTATCAGCGGCCATTTCACGGAACGTTGGCGTCCACTCCGCAGCGTGGTCACCGATATGTGGTGGTAAGAGGCCTTCAGGAGAGGGGCAATTTCATCCGCTTAATATCAATACAAATAACTTGAAAAGCGTGCGTCATATTACACAATATTCTAAAATATGGTGGTGAAAATGGCATTTCTAGTAGCGCAAAACAGGCGGATAGCGAACTGGCAGCCCCCGTTACCCCGCCCCCCCGTTAACCCATTGTGAGGTGTGAGTGGTGATAGGTAGAGATTGTTGGTAGGTGAGTGACGGGGTGTGGTGCATTGAGCAGTGTGTGAGGCTTGCGGTGCAGATGGTGGGATGTAGCATTTACTGAAGCCTTCACTCACCTTGACCCACCATGTAAGGTTATTAAGCTTCTTTCAGTGTGGTCCTTGGAACCACACTGGTGGCCATGACGGAGTTGGCTACCTTTTCCCAGAACCTTCTGCTAGTAGCCTTGGATGGCCACCCAGCGCGAACAGTACAGTCCGCCTTCTTTGAACTGCCATGACCAAGGCCTTGAGCGCAGCATCTGAAAACCTTTGTACTCTCTCTCTCGGTTGCTGAGCCATGTCTTAAGCCTGTCTGACAGCGAGGCACTACTGCAACAAAGCACCTCCTCTTTAAGCAGTGCAGAGAGCCGAAGCCAAAAATTACTGGCCATTAGACTGCACCCGATATTGGCCCACCTGTTGAGCGCTAAGCTAATCAGGAGTGCGTTTAGCGCTGCAATCATTATAAGGAGCAGGCCTGCCTGGACCACTTTGGGCACAGGTAAATAGCGCTGGCCCTTGACGGTGCTGGTTTATGGGCCGCCTTCAATTTCTAGGCAGGAGTGATTGAGCTGAGGTGTTTAAAAGAAATTTGATCAATATCATCAAAGTCTGGCTTTGGCATATTAAAAAGGATGAAAAATAGTCAGATCTGGCCCCGAAAGCAGCACAGAATCACTTTTCCTTGTCCCTGCATTTATTAAAAGCATGACGTTCCTTCTGCATTAGAAAAGAATTTTCAGGCCTAGCCAGGCCATTATTTTTTATTTATTTTATTATCATCACGAGATAAGTTTGGATAAAGGAACCTCCTTGGCCCACTTGATTTACCATTCCAGGATATCAACCATGCTATCTTACCAGTACAGTACTTAACCAATTCTTAAATGAGACCAGTGTTCTTATCTTAACCACCCTTACTGGCAAGATGTTGCTCACCCTCTGTGTAAAGAAATACTTCAGACATATGTCCTAAAATCTTAAATTAAAGATCGTCACATCATGGCAGGAAAGGCATGGTTCAAGTCCCCTACTTCTTCTTTACTGTTAAAATAGGAGCCATAAATCTTATGCTTGTGCGCTCCTGGCAAGAAGACTCGAATGACAGCATGCAATCAGAAAATTTACCCTATAATAGAGGTGAACTAAAAAATTTCATTCACTTTGCATCCAATTTCCAGCCTTCCCTAATCTGCACATGATCCATCTCCGACTCTTCCCTTCCCTTCCTCGACTTCTCCGTCTCCATTTCTGGGGATAGGCTTTCGACCAGTGTCCATTATAAGCCCACTGACTCCCACAGCTACCTGGGCTACACTTCCTCCCACCCCGCATTCTGTAAGGACTCCGTTCCATTCTCCCAGTTTCTCCATCTCTGTCTCATCTACTCTGACCACGCCACCTTTCACACTAGTGCCTCTGACATGTCTGTCTTTTTCCTCAACCGAGGATTGCCCTCCGCCGTGGTTAACATGGCCCTCGACCGTGTCCATTCTATTTCCCGCACATCTGCTCTCACCCTTTCCACTCCCTCTCAGAACCATGACAGGGTTCCCCTTGTCCTCACCTTTCACCCCACCAGCCTCCATGTTCAACGGATCATCCTCCGCCACCTCCAGCGTGATCCCACCACCAATCACATCTTCCCCTCCCCTCCCCTCTCAGCATTCCGAAGGGACCGCTCTCTCCGTGACACCTGGTCCATTCTGCAGTCGCCCCCAGCACCACCTCCCCTTCCGACAGCACCTTCCCGTGCAAGCGCAGGAGATGCAACACCTGCCCTTTTATCTCCTCTCTTCCCACTATCCAGGGCCCCAAATACTCCTTCCAGGCGCAACAGCGATTTACTTGTACTTCTTTCAATTTAATTTACTGTATTCGCTGCTCACGATGTGGCCTCCTCTACATTGGGGAAACCAAGCGTAGATTGGGTGACCGCTTTGCGGAACACCTCCACTCAGTCCGTAAGTGTGACCCAGAGCTTCCAGTCGCCTGTCACTTTAATTCTCCACTCCATTCCCACTCTGATATCTCTGTCCTCGGACTCCTGCACTGTTCCAGTGAAGCTCAACGCAAGCTCGAGGAACAGCACCTCATCTTTCATTTAGGCACTTTCCAGTCTTCTAGACGCAACATCAAGTTCAACAATTGCAGATCATAAACTCTGCCCATCTTTCGCGCCCCCGCCCCCCGATCTTATGTTTTTTTTTCTCTCTACCTCCTATGGCAGCTGGTCATTCTTTTTCTTAGGCGGTCCCTCATATCTAGGATGACTTGCTTCCACCAAAAAGGGATGAGTTCACAGTTGTTTCGATGAGGACCTGATATTCTAGGTCGCGAACTACATATTGAAGGGTGTAAGATTCCTGTGCGTGGATTTTTTTAACATGTGGTGGCTGTTGCACACTAGCTACCACACGGCTTAACAGAGCTAGGTCTTGGCAAGGATTAACCAAGACGACTGGAGACCAGCTCTGCTGCACGGACCTAGTGCGCACACATATTGCAGTGTGGGCTGGCCTGTGCTGTCCTTGGGCCCTCGCCTCTCCTGGGCTCCAAACTCACGCCTCTCCTGGGCCCCGATCACGTCACTCGTGGGCCCCAATCTCTCTCCACTCCTCTGTCCCGGTCATTCGCTGTACCTCCGCCCCAATCTCTTGCCGCACCTCCGCCCCGATCATTCGCTGCACCTCTGCTGTGCCTGGGCCCTGCTGAAGTTCCTGCCTACGCTTCAATCGGCGACCTGGGTTTTGGTGAAATCACCCAGTCGCCCTCCTCGAAGCCATTGCCATCCTGGAACAGCTCGTGCTGTATCTTGAAGTGGCATGTTCTTCCTCTTATACCTCCGACCTTCGGCTGGTGTTTCCTCACAGGTCGGGGCTGGTCATTATCCCACCATTCACACCCTACCTAGACTAACCTTTTTCTAACTTCTGCCATGACCATTTCAATTTGGCCCATCATCCCTTTTGTCTCTCTAATCTCTCCTGCCTTCCACCCTATCACAGACCTTCCCTTTTGTTGTTTCTTCCCCTCCCCCTTTCAGTGCTTTTTAAGAATGTGCTCTTTCTGAACATTCGCCAGTTCTGATGAAGGGTCATTGACCTGAAACGTTAACTCTGTTTTTCTCTCCACAGATGCTGGTTGACCCACTGAGATTTCCAGCATTTTTTGTTTTTATTCCAGATTCCAGCATCCGCAGTATTTTGCTTTTGTATTTGTGAAAAATATCTTGATCCAATGCTATCCTGGTCGACCTCCCACATTCTACTGTTCATAAACTGGGCTCATCCAAAATTCTGCTACGCATATCCTGACCTGCACCAAGTCCCGCTCCTCCATCATCCCTATGCTCACTGATCTATATTGACTACTGCTCCACCGATACCTCAAATTCAAAAGATTCAAGTTGCTCCATAGCCACGCTCCCCCCGTGGCTGGAATCTTCCCAGCCCAGTGAGTGCGGGTTTGGAAGCGGGCCTGCTGTCAAAATGGTCCTGATTGACAGCAGGTCAGGGTCCCGCTCTAAATTCACCTCCGTACGAGTTTCTCAGCTGTCAGGTCTGCATGCTGATCACAAACCTGACGCCAGGCGACGGGCCAGTTCATTGACGTACTTAACAGATAGTTTTGTGGTATTTAAGAGAATTAAAAACAGGCACTTACAATTTTGCCACATTTTTGTCGGGTTTCCCGTCCCTCTTGGAACTCGCCAACTAAATGGAGTCGGGTTCAGTGACTCTCTGTTGCTTTGGCAAATTGACAGCTGCAGAAGTGTGTAAAAGCTACCATTTCACAGCTGTTCACCTTCCAATGTAAGAAGCTGAAGCCTTCAGGAAGTGGTTGGAAATTTTCAGCTGTATGCAGGTTGGAAGTCTTTGCCGTGAACTGTCTAATCATTGTCACCTCCTCGGAGCAACTCTCTCATAATTGACAGATCGCTTCTGTCATCTCAAACTCGCCTGCCATTTATTCCAGCTGCATCGGTGCCTGGAAAAAGACCCACCTTGGACCTCATAAGCCCACCACGATCAGCCCCAACACCAACATCACCAGACACACAAGAGCATCATCAACAACAACACCAACAACAACTCCGCAATCACCTGAGGCTGCACAGGACACAGGGCATCAGCACCCGACCACATTGCTGCCCGGGAGGCCAGAGATAGCTTCACCATGGCCAGATTTACTTCATTTGCCATTGTACACCCTGGCTGCCACATGATGCGTCAGGTTGACACCACCCCACACCAACACCATAAAGCATCCCTGCAATGCCCAACCCATTCCTTTCACACTCATCACCATTGTGGTGGCTCCCCTTATGTCTCACCATTCACTACAACTCACTAAGCCACTTCCAAAGGTGCATACAAATCTGTCCAAGAATACAAAGTGTTCAAAATAAAGATTTCAATATTTGACAACACATTAACAGATTCTCTACATGAACATTGGCTGAAACCCAAGTGTGTGCTGTTAGTTGGTATGATTGGACAAGGAATGATGTTTTTGGTAAGTTGATTGAGGGATAAATTTAGGCCAGGCTATGGGGGATAATTCCCCTGCTCTTCTTCGAAATAATGGCATGTGATCTTTTACTTCCACTTGAGAGAACAGACGGAGCCTCGGTTTAACGTCTCATCCAAAAGACAGCGCCTCCGACAGTGCAGCGCTCCCTCAGCGCTGCACTGAAGTGTCAGCCTAGATTTGTGCGCTCAAATTCCTGGAGTGGGGCTTGAACCCACAACCTTCTGATCAAGAATCGAGGGGGTTGTAATTATTCTTTTGCTTTAAGTTTATACTTTTACTGGAGAGTAGTGGGTCTCTGTAAAAATGCATCTCAACATTTATTATCGTACAGTTATAATCTTGAAGGATGGATGCCGGGTTAAAACACTTCAAAATCGATAATTGGTTAAGTAAGCTGGAACTATGACTACATCAGACTACAGATCTGTGCAGAGGAGATGAGGATGGATGGCATAAATCAGGTTATGGATACAGCTGGTGAATTTAAAGCTAACAAACTCTTTTAGATGAAAGTAACTTTACTTTTGCCTCATTTTGTGGACAGCCTTCCAGACATCCAACTTATGTGCGGAGTGTCAGCATGCCCCCTGAAAACACAAGAATACCATCTCCACCAAATGAACAAAGACGTCCCACGTTTCAGAGACAGACCTCAATAACCCAGACCATCAAAAGGTAAGCGTCTTTTGGAAATGTTTGAAAATTACTTTTTTTGTTGTTTAGTTGAGGGTAAGGCCTCTTGACCATTCTGCCCCAGTGACTGGTATGAGGTAGGAGCTTTAATGCTGAGAATACTTGTATAATACAGGGTTGGAATGAAGACCCTTTCCTTTAGGCAGACTGCTGTCACAAGCTGCTCATTGCAAAAATAGGCTCCAAACACCCAGCTGCTCTTATATATTATTGCACTTGCTCCCAAAATAAGGTGGGCTGGTTATTTTCTGCACTGTTTGTCATACTAGAAATTTATATGTGATCATTACTATTTGTTTAATTGACATGTTGTGACTCTAATGATGTGTCTACCAAATTCTATATTGGATTAAGTAAACAATGTGCTGATTAAAAGTACTAAAGTCCTTTAATTAATGTGAGTCTGAATGGAAGCTGATGGAGTTTGCTCAAAAGCTGCAATACTCTTAGTATTCAGATTGTGATTGTTTCTGAAGAGCATTCTTTGCATTCAGTGCCTATTATAAGAATGTGTGAGAGGCAATGAGGGAAAGGCAGCTCAATCAGGACATGTGCTCCAGATAGACTAGTCTATCTCTATCTTGTAGCAAGCTGCTTCGTTAATCAGGGACTTATTAATTTCCTTATTGGAGATTAGTGGATGTTGGCCAGCTAAATGTATAATCTATAGACTAACATTTAATACATCCCTGTTGCTATCAGGGGAAATTGTTTCTGTAAAACATCATTTTAGATCTTCTAAAATTAAATGAGTCAAGCCCACAAGCTTGATCAGTTCTGCATTCACAAGCTCTCTCACTTGTGCAGATCTGACTAGAACAAATCTATGTGGAGGCTGAAATATTGCACCCCTCAAATTTCTCTCTTCATCTCCTGAAGGTGCTGATACTAGGCTCTGGTTATACAATTAATAGCAGCCCTCTGATACCTCACACAAATGGCTGTTCTTGACATGAGCTTAGTCCTGGAGTGTTTGCAGCAGAATCCCATCAGTGTCTTCAGGAAATCACGGAAATTAAAGATCTTTGAGAGTTGAAGTACTTTTTCTTATTTTGGAATTGATTTTTCCAGTCCTTCTAAAGCGTATAATGTGTTCTATTAATCACATCCTTATTGAGTCCCTACATTAATACTCTGAGCAAGTTCTTTGCATTATTTTTTCCATTTTAAAGAAGTGTATTCTGGTCCTTGTGAAAGGCGAAGTGAAACACTGGCAGCCGCAAGACTTGTATAATAACTGGTGACGCTTTCAGAGTACGGCAGACACACGAAAAAAGGGCCTTTTTCTAGCATTAGTGCTAAAGTATCCTGGTTTAATTTATATTCATTCAACACAGGAAAGTACACTGCATTGAAATACTCTGAATAATACACAGTACTATAAAAGGTTTAAAAAAAACTATCAAAGTAAAGGCAATTTTAGTTTAATTTTGGTTGTGAGCTACCTGAGGTTTTTTCTCTTAATTGCTATGGTGCAATGCTATTGGTTAACAGGATAGTTTGAAAGTTAGCTTTAGCATAATACAAAAACATTTTAAGTAGAGCAATGCATAAAAAATACAGTTGCCCTGTGCATCCATGAAAATGCATAGTGTTAAGGCCTGACCATTGAAATGGGGAACTGTTCTGCCTGTGTCATTGTTCGGGCATGCATTGTAATGTATAACATTTACCAGCAGCATATCTCAGTTCCAGCCCCACTGTCAAAATAAAAAGTCCATGCCATGGAAGAGTGGAGGGTGGGAACAAATCCAGACCATTTCTTTAAGCATTGATTATTATAACTTCTGTGATGCTGCACGTCATTCAAAATGTGTTGGGAAGGAAGAATAACCCTGTTCCCTCCAACTGAAGAGTATTGAGTGACGTGTGCACTATTTTCTTGTTACCAGTGGTCACATTATAAAAATAGTGTATCTTAGTCTTCCAGTCGGCGGTATGTTGTGATTCCCTAGTCACGCCACTATAGGTCCCGATAAGATAGTAAACAAAATGATCTCTTTGTATTCAACATACGTTTCCAGTTTGTTTCGCAATTGAACCATGAAATATCCATCTTCAGAAATGTTTGGAAGATGTTGTTCGACTGGAAAACTGTAGATATCACAATATAAATACACGAGGGAGACCATTTGACTCAACTTGCTCAACTATTCAGGAAAAATCTTCACATTCACACCATCATGTCATCTAACTGTGTCTTGAATAAATTTAGTTTCCACTACCACTGTTCAACCTAGAAGCCCATTCCAAGATTTATCAAGTTATCATTCTTTGCATGAAGAGATTCTTCCTGACATCTGTCCTAAATTGACTGTTGACCAGTTTTAGATTATATTCCATTGTTCTACTAATATGACTCTTCTTGAAGAAGTGCTACAAAATTTCATTACACCATTGAATATCTTGAATACCTCTAAGGTCCCCTCTCCTTTAAGGCAAATAGTCTCTATTATTGTACAAGTTGCAAATAACAACCAGATTAAATAAAAGGACCCCATTGTCAAAAAGCAACTCCGGCTTTAGCAACATGCCCAGGACACCCCCTATCTCCTGGTGACTCCTATAAGGTGGAGTGGCACAGCACTTACTCTTTTTAGGTGAAGTCCTCAGAGAATTTCCAAAATAGATGTTGCTCGAGTGTTGAAGTCTTGACAAGTTGTCCCAGCAAGTCTCCCGATGTTTTTGAGCTCCTCCTCACCGTTCCAGCAGCAAATGAACATGAAATAGTGAGTATCCCTTTTAAGTGGCGCTTGAAATCCACATCAACGCCTTGCTTACTCCCAAACAGCTGTTAGGAGAGGGCGTTTGAACGAGCGCTAGCCGAAGAGATGTCATGCAGCCTTCGTAATGAGTGCTAGCTGGCATTTTAAGCGGCAATCAGCCTTCTTAATAAGCTTCCGGCAGGTGGGCGTTCCTAGCATATGCTTCAACTCTTTTACCAAGAGGTCATCTTGCACTAAACGTGGGCTAAACCGGCATTTCAGCTCCAGGCCCCATCCTAGTCACCTCGGAGGATCGTTAACACCAGAACGTGCTGCTGAAAATCATGTGTGTTGTTTTTCCCCAAACCACATGGTCGTGCTATTGCCACAATCTGACTCCTGGTTGCAGTTTAAAAGCTGCCAGTAGGTGGCAGCCAAGTGAAATGGAGGATAGCAAAACATTTTACGGATCTCAACATAGACACTTAGAAATCCAAATCTGATAACAAAGGTGGGGGGGAATGTTGCAGACTAAATAGGATTCCTGCATTAAAGTCATATCTTTTAGCATACTCTGAGAACACAGTAGCTGGAGAAATGTTAACTTGTGATAGCACAGATCTCATATTATACAACATCTTCCAAACATCTCTGATGCTCAGGCAGAACGCGGGAAAGCTACACACCAATGATTAATGTATTTGCTTCAAATCTGTAAGGTTCCATCTTTATTTCCTTCTTTTCTATTGCAGTTTTGTTTCTCATTATTATGTCATCATCATAGGCAGTCCCTCGGCGTCGTGGATGACTTACTTCCACATTAAAAATGAGTTCTCGGGTGACTGATAAGTCTGATGTGGGAACTCCAGTCTCTGCTGCATGTTGTACAGACGGTGGTTGAAAGGACATTGGTTGAAGTGCCGGGTTGTTGCAGTGCTTGGGTTGTCGTGCACTCCTTCCGGCGTTTGCGCTTGGTCTGCGCTCGCTCCCGGCGAAGAGACTCGAGCGCCTTCCTGGATTGTTCCCCCTCCACTATTATGTGTTCTGTTTGTAAAAAGCAAACTTATTGCACATAGCACACAGGTTCACTTCTAATACCCTTGTGCAGCTGTTCCATTGTGTTTTGTGCAGTCTTTTCAGTGTCCATGCTATTTTGGAATTGTAAGTGACACAACTAATGCCTCTCCTTCAGCCTCCTAGACCCTGTGTGGTCACTTCTTGCAAAACCATGTTAAGAACACGTGCAGCTAATATTATGTGTGTTGCTTCAGTGCCGCAAGATGTTGCTCGTTGTTGCTAAGGAAACAATAAAAGTCAACGCACTGTGGCGGGAATTTAACGAGAAAAAGCAGAGAAAGGTTGTTTTTATTGGGTTTATTAAAGCAACTGATTTGTAATTCTGTCCAAACCAGGTGATTGCTTGATTATTTTTTGATCTGCCTCTCCACTCACCCCAAACGCTGGTGGGTTTCATCAGCCTTCCCTCAAACTGCTAACTGCAGGAGAATTTGAACAAGTAATAAAATGCGGACATGCAGGACAAAAATCACACTATTAATGTAACAAGCTGCGGTTTTCAACTTACTTGATGTGTAAGGTGCTGAGACTGACCATTGGGCATAGCAGCAACGCGAAACTGAAAAAGGGCTGCCCAGCCCCACCAAAGGAGCCGCACGCCCAAAACAATGTGAGTGAACATTGCAGAGGAGATTTTACATTGGCAAAGCAGACTAACATTCCACTGACATTTTGCTGCATTTGAGACCTGTGATATGCTTTGCAGATGTGAAAACATTTCATTATGGCGGTCATTTATTACCTGCTGGTCCTGCTAACATTTATCATGGACCACCTAAAATGAGTGGGGCTGATTTTCATGGCCTCTGCTAGGCATGAATCAGGCCGTAGCACCTTGAGAATTGCAGCACTTTCCCGATCTACCCGCCGCTGTTTCTGGCCTGTTGTTAAAATGGCCGGCCCGCACGCCCTCCTGTTTCAGGCAGAGGCTTACATGTAATATGCAAACAGGAGTGCTCCCATTTGTAGGATTCCAATGCAATTTTCAGGTACAAGTAGGTGGATAGGCCTAACCAGAAATGCTGCTGCTTGCCCCACGAGAATCTTTGCACTTGCTGCCAGCCCATCCGTGCCTCCCCCTGCAGATTGTCTGCTCCCCATTATAATTCAAATTCCACTCGTCGCCACAAAGGAGCTGCCGATGTTACCAGCTTTCTCCCCACCCTGCTGCTACAGTATTGCCTCACACCAATAGTTTGCAGATGAGGCCCGGCCATCATAAATGCTCAATCCTCTTTCGATATTCTCCCAAAATGAAAACCAGCCTCCGTATATTTTTCTTGTCTGGAGCAACAGGAATAACTTTATTCCTGTGGGACTTTGGAAATGTGCCTGATGTAACTCTCTGAAATTCATGTCTTGTGTTGGAAAATTAGCGAAAATGCCAGAGCAATCCATTTCCTTGGATTGCAACTCAAATCCTAAGTGGGCAATCTTCACAGAGCAAATGTACATTGCAGCTAGTGCACTGTTAACTAAAGCTTATGTCATGACCCAGGAAGTTCAGTTCAGTTGGGTCTGTTCACCACAAGGGGCACAATTATTAATTTGTTTGGTAACTTAATCCCATCTAAGTAGAGAATATTGTTTTGAAACAGGCTATTAACTCTGGTGGTGTAGTGACGGTTCCAGATTTGACTCTCCTCATACTGACACTGCTAGCCCCTGCCCTCTTCAGGCAAGCTTTGATGGACTTCATTATAAAGTTGTTGCAGGATGTTGCCATTCACTTTTACTGGTTGTGGGTGTCCAAGTGGTTGCTGATTTCAATATTTTTTAATTCTTTAAAAAAAAATAACGAATTAATTAAATTAGATGTGTCTGTCCTGCATGATGAGATTGCCAACTATTTGTTTGATTCTTAGCCAATAATAAATTTTTGGGCGGTATCATGTCTGGCCTATAGCACCATGAACCTTGTTTCAGTATACGGAAAAATGTAATGACCGGCAAAGCCAATTTCTGAATCCCAGTTGATCGCTCGTTATCTCAAGCCACACTGGTTGAAAATGACCTATACAAAAGATGGGTCCTTTTAGAAACCATAATTCAGTTTGCACAGCAATGTGTAATTTGCCAATTTTGGCCCTTCTGACATAAAATGATCTTTTAAGCTGTGCCAAGTTTCCCTTGAGTTTGTTTTTTGGCAGGCTGGGTGACAGCAATGATCTTCCACAGATTAAGTTGTTTTGCTGTAAATATCTAAACAGTGCCACGATTTAAACATTTGGAACAATTATGATACCATTTGCTTAGCAACATGAAATGACTAATCTTTGGCACTTCAGATGAATCTACTAACGACAGTCTTCCACTGTACAGCAATCAACAGGATGTCCAAATATCTTGCTCCCAGACATCTGTCATTACTGCTCCATAGCTCACTGCTGGGCATGTCTGAGAAACAGCACTGCTTCATTCGTCTTCCGTTTTCCTTCAATCCATGCAGCGACTCCCATAACCTAGCTGAAACTCAGTATGCATTAGATGGCAAATCCGGAGTAAGAATCTGCAGTCTGTCATTCTGTAATGTCATATGGCAACATTGGGCTTTCCTAGACACGCCATTATGCAAATGTCCAGTTCCATTTAAAACATTAATACAGTGCTGAGCATCCACTGGGCAAAACATCCATGCTTACTCGGCAAGTGATGCCATGTAAATCTTTGAAGTTAAAATGACACAGCAATAAATTGCGATTATAAACTATTAGTTTATGTATGCTAATAATATACTCCAAAAATATAATTACATTGAACTTTGAATGCTTTTTTGCTAAAAGTTTTGACGTGATACCATAGAAATTAGATCACGTTATGCCATGCTGTCCAGGAGATTACTAATTACAGGTTGAACCTCCTTTATCCAGAACTCCCTTATCCAGAACCACCCCTCGTCCAGAACCATTCCTGGCTACCGGGTGGTGTGTGCGCAGAACTCCAACATAACATGAACAAATTGAAGTCCTTCCTCGCTGCTGACTCCCGCAATCGCTGGCCTGACCCCGCGATCCACCGCCTACCACCCCCCCCCCCCCCCACATGATCTCTCTGCCGCACTCCCTGCCCCAAGCCAGCCAGCCCCAATATCTCCTTGCTCAGTACCTGTATCATCCAATTTAACGTGACCACCCCTCGTCCAGAAAAATCCCTTATCCAGAGCAGGCCAGGTCCCAGGGGTTCCGGATAAGGGAGGTTCAACCTGTATCTGATATTCTGTAGGATAAATCTAAATTGAGGAAAGTCCATAAAAGGTGATGTTATAGTTCTTGTTTGTAGTTGCTGTTTGACCCCATCATTGAGAACATTATTTCTAAGCTAATATTGCCACAATTGGTCATTCAGTTCTGTTAAGTTCCTGCAGGTGTGAATTTGATTGTAACTGTTGAAATCAGGGACAAGTAAAATACAGTATGATAAAAAATAATAAATTTAGGACCATCCTAAATTTAAAGTTGGATTAAACTCAGTTTGAGTACAGGGATTCGGTGGATGTCGTTGATGTAGACAGTAGTCTGACCCAATTAGAGACACCATTGGATCAGCAAAGCAATGTAGCAGCGAGGTTATTCGAGTCTTTTTTTTAATGCTTTACATCACAATTTCATGAAATCATAGAATATTATAACACACAAACAGGCAATGCGCCCAGTTGAGTTTGTGCTGCTGACTTTCTCCATGTGAGCCACCCATTCTAATCTGAATATCCCGCCTGGCCCTTAATTCCTTCACTATTCTTCTCTTTCATGAAACTCATTCCTTTAAAAATAATTTAAGGACTTAGCTAGAGTGTGGTTTGTGGTGGAGAATTCCACATTCTAACCTCCCACTTAAATTTTCTTGTGATTACTTGAAATTTGTGCCCTCTGATTACCATCCTGACAACCAGCAAGTTTAATCTATCACTAATTGCTTACCATAACTATACATGATCTTGAAAACCTCTATCAGGTCACCCCTTAAGCTTCTCAACCAAAGTGAAAAAACTTCATAATTGTAACCTTCATCTCTAATAATATTCCAGCGAGACTATGCTGCACCTTTTCCAGTGTTTTTATATCCTCCTTTTATTGGGGTGCTCAAAACAGAACGTAGTAATTCAACATTACCTCCTTGTTGCATTATAGGCCCCTGGATACAAAACCAAAGTTATTCAAGCCTTTTAGAATGATTTTTTTTTGTTTTTGTTTTTATCATACAAAATAGAAAAATCTAGACAAATTGATGTGGATTTAAAAAAAAACTTCAGTACAGACACAATTCATCACCACAAGTTGTAAATTTGTAACTCTACATAGTTCGGCAATACAACTTTGAACTGTAGATAAGTTCTATCAAATGACAGCCTATGTGACTGTGACAGTGGTAAATTATCCCTCCTCAAACTGTCTGCAGCATTTGACACAGTTGACCACATCATCCTCCTCCAACGTCGTCCAGCTGGGTGGGACTGCACTTGCCTGGTTCTAGTCTTATTTAGCCAGTCGTAGCCAGAGAATCACCTGCAACGGCGGCTTCTCCATCCTGCACTGTTACCTCTGGTGTCCCTCAAGGATCTATCCTTGGCCCCCTCCTATTTCTCATCTACATGCTGCGACATCATCTGAAAACACAACCTCAGTTTCCACATGTAACCGGACAACACCCAGCTGTACCTCACCACCACTTCTCTCGACTCTCCACTGTATTTAAATTGTCAGACCGCTTATCCGATATCCAGTACTGGATGAGCAAAAATTTCCTCCAATTAAATATTGGGAAGAACAAAACTATTGTCTTCTGTCCCCGCTACAAACTCCGATCTCCAGCCACCAACTCCATACCTCTCCCTGGCAATCGTCACAAGCCGATCCTGATTATTTGCAACTTTAGAGGTGTATTTGACTCCGAGATGAGTATCCGACCACATATCCACGTCATCACTAACACCACCTATTCCCACCTCTATAATATTGTCTGACTCTGCCTCGCCTCAGCTTGTCTGCTGCTGAAACTGTCATCCATGCCTTTGTTACCTCTAGACTTGAGTGTGAACTCTCAAACTAACAATTAGCAATTTGATGGATCAGCTAGTTTTACAGTTTTACCTTTGCGCCACGCATTCAAAAGAAACAGCAAACTCAACTTCGCAAAGAAAATAATTTTACAGGTTCTATTTGTATGAGGATTTTCATTTTGTAAGTTAGTCTTTTTAATTCCTGAATTTTCCAGTGTATGATTCATGTCTCTGATCTGTTTTTTTAATAAATGTTCTTTACAATAATATGAAGACAATAGAGTAGAAATATTAGCCCACAAATGCTTGATTATTTTTCATCTGAAATTTCTCTTTGCCATAATTTTGTGGAAATGGGTTAACGCATTTGCTAAAAATTGTGGCATAGGTTTTGGAATAAATGTGTTAAGTGTTGATAAGCTAGGACTCCACAGGATAATGTTGGGGCCCACATTTAAAAAAAAATGTTTCCAGTATTTAGGAATATAGGAATTGCTAGATGAAAAAAAAGAACATGGTCCATCTAGTTCTCCTCCTACCATCCTGGCATGATACAACAGTAATGGGGTATGTTTGGTTAATAATAGAACATTTCAGGAGTATTGTGTTAAGGGAGGTGCAGTGACACAATGTATTGGCACATCACACAATGCAGTGCCATTGAGAAGAATATATGGGATCGCAACTACAATTAGCCATGTTTTGAGCTCCCAATCTTTGTATCATTCATGGTGGGAGAAGATTTGGGTGTCTTAAGTATTTCCTTTTGGGAGGAAAAATGACAGCAATTCTCAAACCAAATACCTCGAGGTTGGTGGAGCAAAGATAGCATTACCATCAATATTCCTTATAAGAATTGAGAACCGAGGGAAAGAATCTATAATGTCTCTTTTTTTTTTGTGATAAATTCCTAACTCTCAGGCATTTGCGGTTGATTTATGATCACCTTTCCCCTTAGTACAATGAATCTGTAAGGATACCTCAGTAGCCTAATCTTTAATTCATTTTGTGGTCTTTATGTTTGGGTTAAAACATTCCAGAGTATGTCATGCAGTGCAGAGATTAAGTGATAATTCATTCCAGTGTGGGACATAACATACTGTTTTCACACTGACTGGCTCACTTTCACTAGTCCAATATTTTTTATACTATTTATGAAATTTGTTTTTATGATGCAACACAGAAACGGGTATGAAGTAAAATAACATGGAAGAAGTGCACAAAAGAGGATTATGTCCATTTTTTTGGTAAAGTACAGTTGGCACACACACACGCACACTATGCCAGGAGCTGGAGCCCCAAAGCTTGCCCAAAATTAGACCTTAAGCCTTATTTTAATAATTGTAGTGAGCTGCCTCATTAACTACATGGGATGTGGTGGGAGTGAGGGTGAAGGGGTGGAGAGGAGAACAGGCAGTGTGATCCTAAGTCGCCAGCATTCCTCGGGAGAGCTGTGGAGCCTGGAGAAGCATTTATGTTTGCCCCACCCCTGCCGGACTCCAAAGAAAGGAATGTTTAAAAAAAATTAAACTTACATTTTCGTTGTCTGCCTCCAGCGGTGACCTTTAAGGACCACTGGTTAGGCTACATGGGGAACCCAAAAAACAAGCCGAGAAGGTCCTGCACCAATGACATTCCAGGAACGGTTCCTAAACAAGTGTTGGGCCCCTCGTTAACATATTCAAGGGGCCTCACACCTGTTTAAGGTAGTAGCTTCGGACAACGGGAAAATCTGCCTTTTCCAATATGGCGGCGCCCCTGATCCAGGCAGTGATCCAGCACGGAATGTTGCGCCCGGAAATTCGTCCTTTTCTGCCCTCATTTTCCACTCTGCAAACTGGCACAATGAGGATCAATTTCTGCCGCACTGAATTTTTCTGCCTCCACAGGAGAATTAAATTCTTAACTGCAGATAAGCATCTGGATTTTAAGTCTTTGCTTTTATCTTGAGCTTGAGAGTTTTAGGATTTGGTGTTTTGTAAAGTCGAAACCTCAAGTAAATGGAAGATTGATTGTAGCATCCTCCACCATTACCAGCAATGAAAACTCCATGACACACCACCCAATAGACCACCATGAATCAGACAGCCCAGCCAGCCCAAGACAGCAGAATTTGGGTTGGAGCCAAAATATAGCAGCATGCGTGTAGTGTGGCTTTTTAAATTTGGGTCAGATAGGATTCACAATGTCCCAAACTGGATAAAGCTTTTGTTTCTCCAGCGGTATAATTCAGTCAGGTGCTTGCCGCTAATTATCAATGAACTACTGTGCTCAGAACAGCAAAACTACAACATGTATGGAATATAATCAGTTCAAAAATGCCATACTCCACAGTTAGATGCAGATTGTACATTAAGAAACAGCTTTTTTTTTTATCCTGCTAGTTAACACCAACTTCAAATGATCAAAAATAAAATTTTAAATACTGGTAAAAGGAAGCAGTTGATGAAGAGCAGACTCCAAGTGCAATGTGAGTTATAGATTTGTCGTTGTAGAAATTGTATCAACTTTCAATCTAATGAAACCCACTATCACTAATCATATAGCTGGGAGTTTTGCATTAAATTAAATTGTCTCTTCGAGCTATAATCACCAGAAATGATTGCGCTATCACTTTTACTTTGGGAAAGAAAAGTTAACTGTTAATGACAAGACGCTGTTATTTCTTAATATATTAAAATGAATTATTTAAAATGGACTTGATGGCTTTCATGTGTACCTTACTGATATCCGGTGGCCTTAATAATGGCAAGCCATCTTATATACTGTCAGACATGTGCCAAGGGAACATCCTTCAACAAAATGAACTGTCCCAAGCAATTACTGTCAGATGTTAAATGCCTATGCATTTCAAGACCAAGAACAACCTGTATTTCGGGAACTAATGTACAACGTGCAATCCACTATATTAATTGTCCCATCATTATTAATTCAGATGTTTTACTCACTTTCCAAATGTGGATTCTAAATGACTCCTAAGAACATAAGAAATAGGAGCAGGAGTAGGCCACTTGGACCTTTGAGCCTGCTCCGCCATTCAACACGATCATGGATGATCTTCTACCTCAACTCCACCTTCCCACACTATCTTCATATCTCTTGATTTCCTTAGTGTCCAAAAATCCATCTATCTCTATCTTGAATATACCCCAATGACTTATTCACAGCTCTCTGGGATAAAGAATTCCAAAGACTCACAACCCTTTGGGTGAAGACATTTCTCCTCATCTCGAGCCTAAAAGTCCAACCCTGTATCCTGAGATTATACCCGTGCCCCACCTAGACTCTCCAGCCAGGGGCAACGGCTTCTCAGCATCTACCATGTCAAGCCCTCTCAGAATCTTGTATACTTCAATGGGATCACCTCTCATTCGTCTAAAGACCAGAGAGTATAGGCCCATTCTACTCAGCATTGGTGGTACTTCTCCAGCGCTTTGAGATGTCTGCTGCATATGGCCTAGATCTCTGAGCCATATAGGAGGGTAGGTATAACTACTGCCTTGTAGACCATAAGCTTGGTGCCAGTTTTGAGGTCCTGGTCTTCAAACACTCCCTTCAGAAGGCGATCAAAGGCTGCGCTGGCACACTGGAGGTAGTGTTGGACCTCGTCATCAATGTCTGCCCTTGCTGATCGTAGGCTCCCGAGGTATGGAAAATGGTCCACGTTGCCCAAGGCTGCGCCATGGATTTTGATGAACGGGGGCCAGTGCTGTGTGGCGAGGTCAGGTTGGTGGAGGACCTTTTGTCTTATGGATGTTTAGTGTATGCTTTCGTACGTGAAGGTGTTGACGATGGCTTGGAGTTCGGCTCTGAATGTGCGTAGACGCAAGCGTCATCCGCGTACTGTAGTTCGATGACTAGGATCGGATGACCTTGGATCTAGCCTGGAGGCGGCGAAGTTTGAACTGGTTCACATTGGTTCTACAGTTTAGTTCCAGTCCAGCGGAGAGCTTGTTGAGCGTGAGATGGAGCATTGTAGCAAGGAAGATCGAGAAAAGCGTTGGTGCGATGACGCAGCCCTGCTTGACCCCAGTCCGGATGTGGATTGGGTCTGTGGTGGATCCATTGGTCAGGATCACGGCTTGCATGTCATTGTAGAGCAGGCGGAGATGGTGACAAACTTTTGGGGGCAGATGAAATGGAGGAGGACATTCCATAGTCCCTCGCAGTTGAGAGTGTCAAAGGCCTTTGTGAGGTCAAAGAAGACCATGTACAAAGGTTGATGCTGTTCCCTGCATTTCTCTTGTAGTTGTCGCATGGTGAAGATCATGTCCATTGCACCCCATAGTGGACGGAATCTGCACTGTGACTCCAGGATGAGCTCTTCAGCCACAGGGAGAAGACGATTAAGGAGGATTCTTGCAATGACTTTCCCAGTGGCCGGCAGCAGGGAGATTCCTCTGTAGTTACCGCAGTTGGACTTGTCGTCTTTTTTGAAGATGGTCACGATTATGGCATCTCTGAGATCTCCTGGCATGCTCTCCTACTTCCAGATAAGAGAGATGAGGTCATGCATTCGTGCCAATAGTGCTTCTCCGCCATACTTTAGTGCCTCGGCGGGGATTCCATCTGCTCCTAAAGCCTTGTTGTTCTTGAGCTGACAGATGGCCTTTTCTACCTCGTGCATTGCTGGGGTTTTGCTGAGATGATGGCGGGTAGCATGCTGTGGGATGGAGTCGAGGACACTCACATCGAAGGCAAAGTCTCGGTTAAGGAGATCTTCAAAATGCTTCTTCCAGCGGGCCCTGACAGCCTCAGTGTCCTTAATGAGTGCCTCTCCATTCTTGGCCAGCAGTGGGATGGGGCCTTGGGTGCTTGGGCCGTAAGTGGACTTGACTGCACTAAAGAAACCTCGCACATTGTGGTTGTCGGCCAACTGCTGGACCTCCTGTGCTTTCTTGACCCACCTTTAGGCTGCAGGTTTTTTGTTGGACCTCGGCCTTCAGCCGCCTGTAGAGCTGCTTTGCTGCTCCCGCATTGGATTGCTGCATTAGGTTCAGAAATGTCTTGCGCTTGTGGTTTATTAGCTCCTGGATCTCCTGGACGTTCTCGTCAAACCAGTCTTGCCTCCACAAGATCCTGCAAATCCACTGGGAGGATAGACACACCAACGTCAGTGTTCTCGCTCAGGCCAACATCCTCAGCATCGAAGCACTGACCACGCTTAACCAGCTCCGTTGGGCGGGCCACATTGTCTGCATGCCCGACACAAGACTCCCTAAGCAAGCGCTCTACTTGGAACTCCTACACGGCAAGCGAGCCCCAGGTGGGCAGAGAAGAAACATTTCAAGGACAGCCTCAAAGCCTTCTTGATTATAGTGCCTCACTGGACATCCCAACTTGCTTCTCATTTGGTAAATAATTTTTGAAGCTCATTCATTGATGAACCTGGCAAAAGTGGCGTGGGTGTTGATGAGAGTTTAGATTTTAGATTTTCGTAAGCATTGAATACAAATACTATAGTTCAGCCCTTCTCCCTCTATAAAGAGGACAAGGAAGCAGCATGCAAATACTGAGTTATCAAAGAAAGTTAAAATCATCCAGGATAAAAAGGGAATAAAGTGCACAAGGTGCATGTCTGCAGTGCAAAAACAGAAGGATGAATAATTTGCTCACAAGCATGCCTGGGCATATCTGCTTGGAACAACTATACCAATGTACAGCTGTTAAGCTATCAAATGGCAGTATTGGGTGGAACTATGAGTAGTCATCTCTGACTGCTTTGTGGTGTAAGACTAGGTGGTCTCATTGGATGTGGCTAATTCTTGATGGATCCAAATTCAGCCTCCGATTTCCCTTCAGGAGATTCAGTTTCACCTATATGCAAGACTTCTTTCCATATGCAGTCAATCTTCTATCCAATTCTATAAGAATTTTAGCTCGTTAAAATGAGTAGAGCCTTGAAAGGTACTGGTGTACAATCTGTCCCTTCCTATGTTATTGATGGGAGATGGAAGTTTAGGGATAAGCTGGATGTCTAATGGATTATTCACACACATGCTTACAATTTCATTTTATTTGCGATTGGCCAAAGTTAACTTAACATCTTTTTTTAAAAAAAAAATTTCTGTCAGGTTTTTCTTAATTCCTTTCTTAGTCATTGAATCCTCGCTTGGTTATTCTTCTGTGGATGCGAGTTGCTCCCTTGCACCGCACCCAACTGATCATTATTCATGTGATTTTTGACCATGAACGTTGGCTGGCTATTCGACTGTAAGGTGCCCCATGGCTGAACACATTTCTTTCATCTGATGTCTAAACCTGCAACTTTGTCAGAGTGAACACTGGCTGAAGATCGGGAGCTCTAACCCACGGATTCCAAGTCCAATTATGGTACCTGTTTTGCCACCTTAGCTGTGATTCGCTAACCCAGTGACCAACATCTCTTGATCTGTATGGATAAACTTGCTGAACTATAGGGGCAGTGACTTTTAACTTCCTGCTCAAATTATCTGCAAAACTTGCTCTTTTCATACCCCAGTTTTCCGTGCCAGCTGTAAAAAAAAAAGTAAACATTTCAGGACCCGTGAAGAGATCCACAGTTGTATGAATGTCTCCTTCCATTTTAGCAATGAAGCTTTGATCTGTATCATAGCGTGTCACTGAAGGAAAGCTTTAGCTGGTATTGCCATTGTTTTCAAAAGATAGACTGAAGCACCACTTCTGTGTCTAGACTCGGGAATTCTAGTGAGAAAGGGACGGTTTGATTACATGCCAGATGTTTGTGTTTGTGTTGGTCACATTGATCCACTTCTGTGAAAAACCGGTTTGGTTTGTTTCATCCTTTTGGGGGAAGGCAAAGTGTCAAAGCCATACTGTCATTGGCTTAAGTTAAACAACATCTAGACCTGGAAGGCTGAGGACTCCTTGTAAACTGTGATCAGGTGAACAAGAGTCGAGAATGCCCTTATTCTCGCAGAAAGGATTCGAATAGCATTTAGGAAGAAATCTCTGGGAAGTTTAAGAGGAATTGGATAGACCCATAGGGCTGAACTTTAAGGAGTAAGGCGTATTGGGGGCTGGTGGGGGGTTTCCGACTCTTAACGGATTTGCCTGTGAGGCCTCTGCTCCCCGCCCGCAGCCAGCCAGATTGAGAGACTGGCTGCAGGAGGGTAGGCCTGCGGCACTAGGCCACACAGGAGGGAGGGAGAGTTCGCTTGGGGGCCGAGCTGTTAAAAGGATCAGTGTGGGGGGGTGTCGGGCAGAGGATATGGGCGGCGGGGGGGCGGGTGGAAGAGAGGATCGAGGTGGGGAGGTAGATTGATGGGAAGATCGTGGCTAGCCTCTGGATGATGTGGGGGTGGAGGGGAGGGAGAGAGGAGATCCTGGCCAGCCTCAGCATCATTGGTGGTGGCGGGGGAGGCCTGCGGGGGTGAGTTTCTGATCACAGGAGGTCGAGGCACTTCCTGGACCCAGCAGTCCCCACCTTGCAATAACTGCTGGGTGTTCCGAATGATGTAAAACCCATCCATGTGCAGTTAAAAACAAAATGGAGGTTAATAAAGATGTTTTCAGCCTGATTATAATATTTAAATTGATGTACCGCCTCTTGGGAGCGGATTGGCTGCCCGCCCTGCCTTGCTTTCTGTTTCGCCTCCGTTAAAACCGAAAGTGGGCGGGTTGGAGGTGTATCAGGTCGGGAACCCGATTTTTAATAATTTAACTACCCCCATGCTTCAAACCCACATGTTTTTTTTTACGTTAAAATTGCCCCCATAGTTTCACCTCCTTGATGTGGGCCTCTTATCATATCTTAAAAGGGGAAAAAGTTCCTGTTATCTCGCTAGATCGGTTTTCAGTTTTTTTTTGTGGAAGGATATACTGTAAGATAGGGCCTGAGATAATTACTCAAAGACATCTGCCCCTTGGGGTTGCAGCAACAGGTTTTCGAAAATCGTAAATTTTCAAAAGTAGTCATATCATCATATCCCATTAAATAAAGCTGAAGCACTTTGCTTTAGAAATTCTGTTCAACATTTAAATTAAAATAATCTCTTTTGACCCCGTTATGTAAATTGTTAATAAATACAATCATTCTGTTCTTTCTAACTTCCAGTTGTTTACCCATGAAGTTGCTGACAACACTGAAATGTTGTGGGAGTTTGTGGTGATGTAGGAATTTTTAGATCTAATTCCATTCCTCCACTTCAAGGGTATTTTAAAATATCTCTTTCTTGTGCTCAACTTGCAAGTATTTAAACATTTTGAAATATTCTGGTATTGTTCCTGAGCAACATTTCAAGAGTGGAGTTGTGAAGAATGATAAGTTTGCTATATTCGCCATGAGTGAATGTTACAAATTCAAATTATTTGCAGTAAATCCTATTTATGCCAAACAATGAATATAGGCCTGATTATTCAGTGGTGGTGAGCTACTCACTTCACTACATTGGCTTGCCCGCTCACCATTTTATTGAGGCCTGCAACTTGCCTGAGGAAACCAACATACCCGAATGCGACCAGGCAGTTCAAAAGTCGTTGGAAGCCTATGCAGCACTCATATGCGAGGCTGATTATTAGGCTCTCGAAAAATTAAAATGATAGAGGGCCATCCCACAATGTGACTGGAGCCCCTCCGCAGTGCTCCAGCTGCACAACATCTGTTTTAAGCAGACACTGAAGGGAAAGCGATCGTTATATGAAGGAAAACCTACCCGGTGCCCCGCTTGTTCAGTTGCCATCTTTGCTGCAGTGCCTGGTGACCCTCCATGACGGGAAACTGCCTCGGTGCAGAGCAGCCGGCTACCCAAGCTCTAATCTCTCGGCACATCATGAGGGGCGCTCTCCGAGCGCCAGGCCCAGAGATTAGGGCTTCGGCAGCCGGAGAAGGGCAGCTGGCTGAGTGCCAGTAAATGAATAAAACAAGCTGACCTTTCGCTGTCAAGTGAGCTCTTTTGTACTAGGCAAGCTTAGGCAAAATTATAGTTTCCTGATGCCGTTTCTCCGCAGAGCCGAGCCAAAAGCCAAACCTTAGAGAGAGATCATGGAGCTGCTGGCGGAGAGTGGGAAGATTCTTGTGAGGTCAGAGGAGCTTCCAAGTCTTCTCTCTCTCTCTCTCTCTCTCACACACACACACACACACACACACACACACACACACAGCTACAAAAGACTTCTCTGGCGTATTTGGAACATCCTACAGTGATCCCTTTACAACTGGCATCGGGTCCCTGATTTAAATATTTTAATATGGCTCCTTCCTGTTCCGAGCAGGACTGCTGGCCATTAGAAGTGGTGCCTAAAATATAAGTTAATACTGATCGCACTAGCCCAGGCCCTATCAACGGTAAACCCCACACTTCATGCCTTATGGCACATAGATAAGAGAATATGGCATAAATGTATTTGTTGCAAAAAGCATTTGCGTCCCAATATGTAAAGAAAGCACATTTCTTCGGTGACGTAGAAAATCAAAAGCTCTCCGATGATCAGTAAAGGCATTGTCAGTTTGAGGATTATTTTTAGAATTGTTTAACCAACTCGTCAACTTATGTCTTATATTTTTTGCCTACAAAATAGTAACACTTTACACTGTCTGAAAATAATCATTTGGATCTGTAAAAATGTACAGCTAATTGGCAATGAATGAGTTAAACCTGTACATTCCATTGTTTTCTCCTTAAATGTATCTATCTTTCCTTCTTTTTGCTTCACTTCGGCCTTTCCTGCCAACACAAGGGTACGGTTTGAAAGAATTAATACAATGCCCATAAAAGGTCACAGAGCTGGTAGGAGGCTACCGAAAAGGCACCAGTCTTTCTCTGCCAGATCTTTGCTGAGGTACCTGCGATGTTTGTGCTTGGTGTGTACAGCATGCGAGCTGCTCCACTAATTTAGTAAAGCTGTGGATACACGCCAACAATGTCTCATATATTGTGTCCTTGTACGCAAAAAGAAATAATTTTGCTATAATTTATGCATGAGGTCTGCATTTATCACCGTGCTTTAAATGGCAACAGTATACAGATGTAAAATGCAATGTGTGCAATTGGCAGCCTTTGATGATTTGGTGCAATGCATATTGTGTGCAGGACACGCAGTGGTTTCTGACCCAGTCTAACTTTAACATTTTTAATATGGACTGTGCAGAAATGACATGGAGAAAAATGCAACCGTGCTCCATCTTAAGCTGCAACCTTTCACACAGGATGTTGAACTGAAAATTTGCATCATTTGCAGTCTAATTATACCCCCAAAATGCACCAGAGTCATTGAAAGGTGTGCAGTAATATATCCATTTCTTAATATTGAAATGTTGTATGACACAATTGGTTTTGAAGTAGTTAATAGATATTTTGCCATTTAAAGTCTAATTGAATGGCATTGTCATTTTACCGGGGTCTTTAATAGCCATGCAGCTTTGCATGTGGGATGGTTTTGGGCACGCATTTTTATTTTCCCTCTTTGAAGGCCTGGTTGCTTTTAGACCTTGAATGGACATGATTAAACATGCAGCTGTGGAATCGGACCCGAGCAGTTACACTGTAGCTCGAATCCTGCAAATAAACCGTTAAGAATCTTTGACCAGGAGAAGGGAAAAATGATCAGAGCTCCCTGCATTTCTGCCACATTTGCATATTGTTAATCGAATGGTTGCATGTGTGTATGAACTTTTTGACACCTGTGTTTAAAAGCATGAATGCACTGACTAAATGGCCCTTTGTTTTTACCACAAAAATCTGTGGCATGCAAGACAGAAAGGAACCATGTGACTTGCCAGGCGAGGCCTTGCCTCTTTTCACATATGTTTTGCTATCTCTAAACCAAAAGAGGCCAGCTCCTCTAGAGCTGCCGCCCCTCAAACGTCATACGCAGTTACTCTCCTGATGTCTGGTTAAAGAATCGTCCTAGAACAACTGGGATTGAGAGCGGCACAACTAAAAACAAGGGCACTGTAAATGGAAATCGTCTGGAAAAAATCTAAATTGATGTAAAGTCTTGTTTTGAAGTAGAACTGGATGGTTAAAGACTTTTTAACCCCAAAAAAAGAGAACAGTAAAAAAAAGAACTTGGACGAGTCATGACATCTTTAGTGAGCTGGCATGCCTTCCCTAATATTGAGCAGGTACTGCAAATTAGGTCTGGTTACTTTGTGTTTATTTTAAAAAATCAGGTTTGTTCACTGAATGTGAAAACACCATCTGTTTCACTGTCTGTCCGCAGTGTTATGGTTTAAATGTATGATCTTGTTTGCATTTGATATTTTACCTGGGCTATGGCTGTCTTTATACTTGGTGCTCATTTCTGTTTGTCAATTCATCAGTGATTGATCTGTGCTTGTGCTGTTTTAATCCTGCTTTAATTGCAAAGTAGATTTAGATTAACATCCAGCCCAAATGCCTATAGGCGCAGCTTGTGATGACCCTGGGTCTATACCAGCAGCATGGGCTGACCCTGGGTCTATACCAGCAGCATGTGCTGACCCTGGGTCTGTACCAGCAGCATGTGCTGACCCTGGGTCTGTACCAGCAGCATGTGCTGACCCTGGGTCTGTACCAGCAGCATGTGTTGACCCTGGGTCTGTACCAGCAGCATGTGCTGACCCTGGGTCTGTACCAGCAGCATGTGCTGACCCTGGGTCTGTACCAGCAGCATGTGCTGACCCTGGGTCTGTACCAGCAGCATGTGCTGACCCTGGGTCTGTACCAGCAGCATGTGCTGACCCTGGGTCTGTACCAGCAGCATGTGCTGACCCTGGGTCTGTACCAGCAGCATGTGCTGACCCTGGGTCTGTACCAGCAGCATGTGTTGACCCTGGGTCTGTACCAGCAGCATGTGCTGATAACTTTATAACCAGTGTATTTCTAACAATGTTTTTCTTTCCTTTTATGCTGTATGTTTACTGTACTTTATTCAAAGTTACCATGATCACAGGTTCAAGTCATTTAATAATCAACAATTGCAAACAGTTGTTTTAATGAAAGTTCCAAAATTTATTGTAGCAAATACACAATACGTCATCAGACTAAAAAAGTATGTTTATAGGAATAGTAATGAGCAATGAATAGTTTAGTAAAACTTTAATTACCGAGTAACTGCGCCTTAATAGTACTGGATAGTTAAAGGAGTATTTTGAAACTTTGAATTTGGAAAGGATGACTGGGATTATACATTTTTTATCTGCCAATTTTAACTTCAGAAAACGTTGCCATCTTGCTAGTGTAAAGTTACACCAGTGCCAAGTGCCATCCAATAACTCACAAAGTGGCCGTTATTCATTTGGCAAGCTATTAGGCTATGGGAAGTTTTACTTTGGAGGCTGATACTATCCTCAGCATTCACATACCAGAATTGCCGCCATTGATGATTGCTCAGGAGCAGGAACCCTGTCCGAATTTTTTCCACCCCTCTTTCAGGGACGCTGAAGCCCACAGTAGTGCCCCTCACACAGGGGATTGAACCTGCAATCTTCCTCGTCTCTCTGCTTCGGTTCTTCACTGGATAAGTTTGTGGGATTATTTGAGGGAGCCTTTCCCACCATTACATCAGTAATTATTGTGTAGGAACTATTTCGTTTTAATATCCTTATTAGTATATCAGGGTATAATTATGGCATTATGTGTGTGATTTAAATAGTGTGAAAATAGAATTGTCTCTTCTGTGAATTCACGGATGTGAACTCATTTACAGCTCATGTGGGCAGTATTTATATTTTATTGTTTCCACTAGATGCAGGTGCTCAGGTGTTCACCCGGTTGACATGATGGGGCAGGTGTTAGAGCTCTGGTGCAAAGCTGGAATAGCTGTGTGCACACAGTTGCAATTTGAAGTTTCTAGTTCCAGACCTTTCGCAAAAAAGGGTGGGGGGTGTAAAGGCTATGCAAGGTAGCAGTGTAAACACTACAATGCTGGGGTGTACAGGTGACCTCGATCAGCTCACCCATTATTCTGTGCTCAGAATAATGTATGGTGTCGAACATTTGCTGCTTGTAGCCTTTAGCCAAACAAACGCATGAGGTGGCTATCTGAGCGGCTGGGGACACTAGGACCACCTCACTCATATTACAGTGTTGCTAGAGTTTGGGCTGCTTCCAACTGCTGCACTATAATATAAATACGGCATCGGTCTCAAATTGCTGCAGTTAAAGGAATATTTCGGCTGTATTTCCCAAGATTTCCTCACCCAACTATTTCCACTTTGCTCCTCTCTTTAAAGGGATTGACTTTTGTTGGACCACAGTACAGGCTCACGGTTGGGAATAGTTCTCCAGTGCCTCATTTAAGTAGCTCACACATTTGTTATGTGTGAAACTGTCAGCAAACTGCAACCACAGAAGACACCACAACACTGCTTTATCCTGTCTCCATCTAACCTGCACACACACAGATGTCTGGATAATGTTAGCAGTAAGAAACCTGGCTGACTTATTTTCTAATTATATATTAGCTCAGGGATACTGGAGCCAATTATAGCACTCTACCTCACCCCCCCATCTTGTTCCCCCATCCTAACTGAGGCAGGCAAACGACACAGAATGGGAATTGAACACAGCTTCCTGCAGTACTACCCCACATGATTCATTTGCCTACTGGGCCACCATTTATAAGGCAAGCATTTTGGAGCCAAGTCTTTACAAGTAATCCCATCATACCCATTTACCGTAGCACCAGATTGCTTCTTTTAAAGAAAGAAAGAAAAACTTGCATTTATATAGCGCCTTTCACGGCCACAGGATATCCCAAAGTGCTTTACAGCTTTACTTTTTGGAGTGTAGTCACTGTTGTAATGTAAGAAACGGCAACCAAATTGCGCACCACAAGCTCCCCAAAACAGCAATGTGATGAGCTGTTTTTTAGTGATGTTGATTGAAGGATAAATATGGGCTAGGTACCGGGAATAACTCCCCTGCTGTTCTTCAAAATAGTGCCGTAGGATCTTTTATGTCCATCTGAAGGAGCAGACGGGGCCTCGGGTTTAACATCTTATCTAGAAGTCACCACCTCCAGACAGTGCAGCACTCCCTCAGTACTGCACTGAAGTGTCAGCCTAGATTTTTATGCTCAAGTCCCTGGAATGGGACTTGAACCCACAACCTTCTGTCTCGGAGGCGAGCGCTGTATTTAACTTCAAAATGGATTCCGCTCTTGCAATGTGCCAAAAACAAGGAGTCCTGTGATTCATATATTTCAATGGCCTTATTTAGGTCAAAATTAAAGCTTGTACTATACTATATAGCTCTGGAAATGTATATGGTGTATTAACAATTTATCCCAATCCCAATGCTGGTCTACATTTCTATAGCTCTGTGAATATATTTATATTTTAAAATCAGCAGCCAAGCTCTGAACTGAAGGGGAGGGTGTTCCTGGTCCTAACACTTAGTAGGCAAGCCATTTGCCAGCATTGATCACATCTATTTAATATTCTTAATCTACAGTGGGTCAGGTCAGTGAACTAGAGGCTTGAGCACCTCCATGATAAATTGTTAAACACGATGGTGTTTAATCTGCCCACAATTTTTAATTTTAATCAAAATGACAGACAAAATCTTGGGGAGAGAAGAAAGACCGCCTTATATAAGAACATAAGACACAAAATTCCATGGAGGTTCCACCAGTCTCCCGTTGTAACTTTGATGGGACTCCCTGGAAAATGGAGTATAGAATCATAGAAAAATTATGACATTGAAGGAGGCCATTCAGCTCATCTTGTCCATGCCGGTCAAAAAAGAGCTATCCAGCCTAATCCCACCTTCTAGCACTGGGTCCATAGCCCCTTAGGTCACTAAGTGCACATCCAAGTGCTTTTTAAATGTGATGAGGGCTTCTGCCTCTACCACCCTTTCAGGCAGTAAGTTCCAGACCCCCACCACCCTCTGGGTGAAAAGTTTTTTCCTCATCTCCCCTCTGATCCTTCTGCCACCTACTTTAAATCTATGCCCCCTATTTAATGTCCCCTCTACTAAGGGAAATGGGTCCTCCCTATTCACTCTTTCTATGCCCCTCATAATTTTATACACCTCAATTAAATCTCCCCTCAGCCTCCTCTGTTTTAAAGAAAACAGCCCCAGCCTATCCAATCTTTCCTCATAGCTAAAATTTTCCAGTCCTGGCAAAATCCTCGTAAATCTCCTCTGTACACTTTCTAGTGCAATCACAACTTTCCTGTAATATGGTGACCAGAACTGTATGCAGTACTCGAGCTGTGGCCTAACTAGTGTTGTATCCAGTTCCAGCATAACTTCCCTGCTCTTATATTCTATGCCTCGGCTAATAAAGGAAAGTATTCCGTATGCCTTATTAACTACCTTATCTACCTGTCCTGCTACCTTTAAGATTCTGTGGACATACACTCCAAGGTCCCTCTGTTCCTCCACACCTCTCGGTATCCTCCCATTTAATGTGTCTTCCCTTGCCTTGTTGCACCTCCCCGGATTGAATTCCATTTTCCACTTTTCTGCCCAACTGACCAGTCCATTGAAATTTTCCTGCAGTCTAAAGCTTTCCTCCTCACTGTCAACCACACGGCCAATTTATGTATCATCTATTAATATCTTTATCATGCCCCTTACATTTAAGTCTAAATCATTAATATATACTACAAAAAGTAAGGGACCGAGCACTGAGCTCTGTGAAACCCCACTGGAAACCACCTTCCAGGTCACAAACACCCATCAACCATGACCTTTTGCTTTCTGCCAATTTTGGATCCAATTTGCCACTCTCCCTTGGATTCCATGGACTTTTACTTTTTTTGATCATCATGCCATATGACACTTTGTCAAAAGCCTTGCTAAAATCCATGTAGACTACATCAAACACACTGCCCTCATCGACCCTCCTTGTTCCCTCCTCAAAAAATTCAATCAAGTTAGTCAGACACGACCTTCCCTTAATAAATCCATGCTGACTGTCCTGATTAATCTAAATGAAAGTTTATACTGTACCTCAGAATTGATTCCAATAATTTGCCCACCACCAAGGTTAGACTAACTGGCCTGTAATTACTTGTTTTATTCCTTCCTCCCTTTTTAAACAATGGGACAATATTAGTAGTTCTCCAATCCTTTTGTGCCACTCCTGTAGCCAGGGAGGATTGGAAAATGATGGTCAGAGCCTCCGCAATTTCCTCCCATGCTTCCTTTAATAGCCTAGGATATATTTCATCCGGTCCTGGCAATTTATCTACTTTCAAAGATGATAAACCCTTTAATACTTCCTCTCTTACTATCTTTATCCCATCCAATATTTTACTCTGTTCCTCTTTAACTTTAATGTCGGCATCATCCCCCTCTTTTGTGAAGACAGCCGCAAAGTATTCATTAAATACCTTATCTACATCCTCTATCTCCACATACAGGTTATCATTTAGGTCCCTAATAGGCCCTACTCTTTCCTCAGTTATCCTCTTGCTCTTTATGTAATTATAAAACATCTTTGGGTTTTCTTTGATTCTACTTGCCAGTATTTTTTTCATGCCCTCTCTTTGCTTTCCTAATTTCCCTTTTAATTTCACCCCTACACGTTCTACACTCTTCTAGGCTTTCTGCAGTATTGAACTCTCGATGTCTGATATAAGCTTCTCTTGTTTGCCTTATCTTACCTGTATGCACCTTGTCATCCAGGGGACCCTACATTTGGCAGTTCTACCCTTTTTCTTTGTGGGAACATGTTTACCCTGAACCCCTTGTATCTCCCTCTTGAATGTCTCCCAATGCTCTGACACTGATTTACTTGCAAATAACTTTTTCCAGTCCACTTTTGCTAAATCACTTCTCAACCTAGTAAAATTGGGCTCCCCAAATATAGAACCTTTACTCCTTTATCCTTAACCATAACTATGCTAAAACTAACTGAATTATGACCACTACCACAAAAATGCTCTCCCACTGATACTCCATCCACCTACCCAGCTTCACTGCCTAAAATGAAATCCAGAACTGCCACCCCTCTTGTTGGGCTGGCTACGTACTGTTAAAATAGTTCTCCTGAATGCAATTTAGGAATTCTATGCCCTCTATACCTTTTACACTGATTGATTGTATCCCAGTTAATATTAGGGACATTGAAATTCCCCCACTATTACTGCCCTATTGTTTTTGCACTTGTCAGAAATTTGCCTACAAATTTGTTCTCCTATCTCCCTCGGACTGTTTAGGGGTCTGTACAGATTTGATCCCCAAAATCCGGAATCTAGAATGTTCTGGAATCCAGACACCAGGCCGATCCATGGCGGGGTCGTCTGGAAACCGGAAAATGTTCCGATATCCGGATTCCCCCCCGGCCCGACTTCGCCCCGGCCCCCCTCCCTCCCCTTTACCTCGGCTGCCCGACCTCGTCTACCTCGGGCCAGACAAGGAACTCCTCCACGGCGGCGGGGTCCCGCCCGAACATTGCTTTGGTGGCGGCGGCCCCGCCCGATCAGGTCCTCGGCAGCGGGGCCCGTCCGAACACTTCCTCTGTGCGGCTTGGGCCCGCCCGACCACCTCATCGACGGGGCTGCAACCCAAACAGCTCCTCGGCGAGCACTCCCCCCTCCCCTTTCTGACGTTCTAAAATCCGGAAATACCCGAACGTGGATGTTTCCGGATTTATGACGTCAAAAAGACGTTCCGAATTCCGGAAAAACACGAAAACCGGCTCGGCCTCGGTCCCGAGGTTGTCGGATTCGGGAGGTCGAACCTGTAGTACACTCCCAGCATTGTGATTGCCCATTTTTTGTACTTTAGTTCAACACATATAGCCCCATTTGATGATCCCTTCTCACAGCTGTAATTGTTTCTTTAACCACTATTACCACCCCCCTCCTTGTTTAACCCCCTCTCTATCTCATCTGAAAACCCTGTAACCATGAATATTGAGCTGCCATTCCTGCTCCTCTTTAAGCCACGTTTCAGTAATCGCTAAGATATCATACTTCCACGTGTCCATCTGTGCTCTCAGCTCATCTGCCTTAGTCACTATATTCATTGCATTTAGGTATATACCATTAAACACAACCTTTGTTTGCTCTGCCTTCCAAACTCTCTTACGACTCTTCTACCTTCCATCTCTAGCTCTTCTTTTCTCCCTTCTGAATCTATGCTATGCCAAGCTAGTTTAAACCTTCCCCAACAGCGCTCGCAAACCCCCTCGCGAGGATATTTGTCCCGGCTCTGTTGAGGTGCAACCCGTCGGGTTTGTACAGGTCCCACCTCCCCCAGAGCCGGTCCCAATGCCCCAAGAATCTAAAAACCCTCCCTCCTGCACCTTCTCTCCAGCCACACATTCATCTGCTCTATCCTCCTATTTCTGTATTCAGTGGCGCTAGGAGTAATCCGGAGATTACTACCTTTTGAGGTCCTGCTTCTTAATCTCTTCCCCAACTCCCTAAAATCTGCCTGCAGGACCTCATCCCTATTTCTACCCATGTCATTGGTACCGATGTGGACTATGACCTCTGGCTGTTCACCCTCTCCCTTCACAATGTTTTGCAGCCTTGACCCTGGCACCAGGGAGGCAACATACCATCCTGGACTCACGTCTGCGGCCGCAGAAACTCCTGTCTACTCCCCTGACTCTAGTAAACAACGGTTTTCAGCTACTTATGCTATTTTTCTGGGAGTTCCGCCGATCTCCTGCTGCATTTACAGCAGGACACCAGTATTATCCCTGCAGAAGTTCAAGGCAATATAGGGAAGGTAGATATTCCTCCTTGCACTAATGGTAGCAAAGTCAGTGTGAGCGTAAATGAGGTTCCTGACACCCACTTTGTCACTTACAGCAAATGGTGATAAATGTATCCAAAGAGGTAGTGAAGTATTATCGTAGTCCAGAATAAACTGAAGTTAAAGACTAAATAAAAAGTTCTTCTATTATCATCTTTTATGCCATGCTTGGTATTAATCTAATGTTTGAATGTAATTGAACTTTTGTATGCCAACTCTGCAACTTGTGGGAGAACCTTTGCACGAAACTGACCTGAAATGATCACACAGATAATCTGGCCCTCCGCTGGTGCAAGCATGGCAGAATAGAACCCCTGCTCCCCCTAGCCACAAGCCAGAAACCCAAATCTCTGGCACAGGCTCATTTCTATGTGAGGCAGACACATCATACCTCCAAAGGCGCATTAAAGGCACCAATCCCAGTCTGCTGGTCGGTGTTGGAGTGGTGCCCAGCTGCTCGGACAGTGGGGAGGGGTGGGAATTGCGGAGCTCCTTCAGAGCCAAAGAGCCGCCTCTTCTTTTTTTTTCCTCATACAGGACTATTATGCCGGCAATTTAAAGGTACTTCCAGGATCAATTGTCTGTCTTTGGAGAGCTTCTGGGAGTTTCAGAGAGCTGGGAGGATTTGCTGAGGTATTTTAAAAGCAGAATGGGTGGGATTTACCAGGTCTAGCCAGGATCTACTTAAAGTACGGTGAGATGGGGGTGAGGGTTGGTGATCATAGAAGATCTACCCATGGCCCTTCCCAAGGGAATTTAAAAGGTCAGTGCAAGCGGGATGAATTCCTGACATAACTGGGTTCTGCCCTATTTCCAGTCTCCCCTCTTCCACCCACAGGCAGAAATCCAGCTTGCCACCCTCTCTGGCCCCAGGAATTTTAGATCCTGTAGCTTTTTAAAATACAATGTCTGTTTAAACCTTCAGCTTTTACTTACAGACGAATTCTAACCTTTACTGCTGTTCATAAATATTTTTCACTGGTATTTGGTTGGTTGCTGTTTCTCATCTTGCAATGCTTGCTCTCGTTCATTGCTTAATACATTTTCCAGTGTTTTAATAACTTATTTGATTGCTGCCAGTGTTGAAGCGAAGCTGCAGTAAGAACAACACTTTGTGAACTGATATGCGAATATCTACAGGGAACCTCAGCATGACAAGACCAGCAGCTCCAACTTCAAATGAGTTTGTTTTCTTAATTGCCAGCTCCTTCCAATAAACATGTTTCCTACCAACACGAATCATTACACATTTAACACATTGCTTGCAATCCCATCGCTCCACCACAGTGCCAGTAATTACAAAATGTTATGATGCACACATTCCTATTCATCTAATTATAACATTGAAGTCTTTAAACACGATTAGTAGTGAGACCAGCCATAGACATGTTCCATAAACTGTAAAACTACTACTTACGAGTATTTATTGTAATAACAGTCCCATTTATACTTCGTTTAAGAGGAAAGCTGTAAATTAAATTAGGATTTCAAGACGTGACAATAAGTGATCTGTCCTTGTAAAGTACCTTCGCACCCAGCACATTTACAAATCAGTAAGTAAGTGATTCCCACTTATCACAACGTGGTCCATTTTGCTAAACAGCTATTCTATTAGGTGCCGATGTACATCTTGTACCACACAACAGACAGAAACCTGAGCACTCCTAACGGAGTTTTACAAGCTGCTATCATTTGTATTTTATTATTTCTGGTAAATTGCTTAAAGCAGAAATCATAAATCAAACACAAAGTTTGGAGTTAAAGACCCTAAAGGGTTTAATTAAGAGGGGGAAAATAGAGCACGAGAAGAAGCTTGCTGGAAACATAAAAACTGACTGCAAAAGCTTCTATTGATATATGAAGAGAAAAAGATTAGTGAAGACAAATGTAGGTCCCTTGCAGTCGGATTCAGGTGAATTTATAATGGGGAACAAAGAAATGGCAAACCAATTGAACAAATACTTTGGTTCTGTCTTCACGAAGGAAGATACAAATAACCTTCCGGAAGTATTAGGGGTCCGAGGGTCTAGTGAGAAGGAGGAACTGAAGGATATCCTTATTAGGCGGGAAATTGTGTTAGGGAAATTGACGCGATTGAAGGCCGATAAATCCCCGGGGCCTGATAGTCTGCATCCCAGAGTACTTAAAGAAGTGGCCCTAGAAATAGTAGATGCATTGGTGATCATTTTCCAACAGTCTATCGACTCTGGATCAGTTCCTAGGGACTGGAGGGTAGCTAATGTAACACCACTTTTTAAAAAGAGAGGGAGAGAGAAAGCGGGTAATTATAGACCGGTTAGCCTGACATCAGTGGTGGAGAAAATGTTGGAATCAACTATTAAGGATGAAATAGCGCATTTGGAAAGCAGTGACAGGATCGGTCCAAGTCAGCATGGATTTATGAAGGGGAAATCATGCTTAACAAATCTTCTGAAATTTCTTGAGGATGTAACTAGTAGAGTGGACAAGGGAGAACCAATGGATGTGGTGTATTTGGACTTTCGAAAGGCTTTTGACAAGGTCCCACACGAGATTGGTGTGCAAAATTAAAGCACATGCTATTGGGGGTAATATACTGACATGGATAGAGAACTGGTTGGCAGACAGGAAGCAGAGAGTCGTGATAAACGGGTCCTTTTCAGAATGGCAGGCAGTGACTAGTGGAGTGCTGCAGGGCTCAGTGCTGGGACCCCAGCTCTTTACAATATACATCAATGATTTGGATGAAGGAATTGAGTGTAATATCCAAGTTTGCAGATGACACTAAGCTGGGTGGCGGTGTGAGCTGTGAAGAGGCTGCAGGGTGACTTGGACAGGTTAGGTGAGTGGGCAAATGCATGGCAGATGCAGTATAATGTGGATAAATGGGAGGTTATCCACTTTGGGGGCAAAAACGCAAAGATAGAATATTATCTGAATGGTGGCAGATTAGGAAAAGGGGAGGTGCAATGAGACCTGGGTTTCATGGTTCATCAGTCATTGAAAGTTGGCATACAGGTACAGCAGGCAGTGAAGAAGGCAAATGGTATGTTGGCCTTCATAGCTAGGGAATTTGAGTATAGGAGCAGGGAGGTTTTACTGCAGTTTTACAGGGCCTTGCTGAGGCCTCACCTGGAATATTGTGTTCAGTTTTGTTCTCCTAATCTGAGGAATGACGTTCTTGCTATTGAGGGAGTGCAGCGAAGGTTCACCAGACTGATTCCAGGGATGGCAGGACTGACATATGAGGAGAGACTATCAACTGGGTCTTTATACATTGGAGTTTAGCAGGATGTTGGGGAAGTGCAGAACCAGGGGCACAGTCTTAGGATAATGGGTAGGCCATTTAGGACTGAGATGAGGAGAAACTTCTTCACTCAGAGAGTTGTTAACCTGTGGAATTCCCTGCCGCAGAGAGTTGTTGATGCCAGTTCATTGGATATATTCAAGAGGGAGTTAGATATGGTCCTTACGGCTAAGGGGATCAAGGGGTATGGAGAGAAAGCAGGAAAGGGGTACTGAGGGAATGATCAGCCATGATCTTATTGAATGGCGGTGCAGGCTCGAAGGGCCCAATGGCCTACTCATGCACCTATTTTCTATGTTTCTATGTAACGATCTGCAGACCAGTGTTCCTGGCACTTCCTTCAGAATCCCGCCTGCTGGGAACCTCTTGTTTTCCTCTGCGAATTTCTGGGACCAGTGGAAATTCCTTAATTTGGCTGCAAATGGCAGGTGGCCACACCACTAGAGGTTTATCTCGGACACCCACAAGTTTGAGACCCTGGAAAGACCAAAGAAGGAGCATCAGGCTGGGAATTTCTGGATTCTTCCTCACAATACTGCTCCCTTTATAAAGGGACCATCTACAAAGATGCCGGAAAAAATCTTGCATCCAGATTCTCAGGGAATTAGGCATCACTCCGAGCTTGGACGCCCAATTCTGCCCTTGCCTTATCAGGCGTGCCTCCGCCGGCCATACACCAGGGTCCAATGAAGGTCCGAGACATGTGATCTCCAACGTGTGGAGTCCCCAGCCTCTCCTACCTTATTTTGATTGCTATTTTGGGCCATCAACATAAGGGGAGAGCAAGGCCAAAGACTCCAAACAGACCTTCCCAGAATTTTTGCTGCTATTCCAGGACCCAGTGTATCCGGAGACTTTAGTTCTCTCTTCACAGATGCTGCCTGACCTGCTGAGTATTTCCAGCACGTTCTGTTTTTATTTCAGTGTATCCAGATCCTGGCCTAGTTTCCAGTTGTTCCAGTAGACACCTGCTGCAGTTAAAGCAGTTGTATGGTTGGAATGGTTGATAATTTTCAGGGACAGTTTATTTAAAGTTTGCAGTGTTCTTCTCTGCAATTATTTAATTTATAAGTATTTCAGTAATATTACAACATTGTCCACCAACAATTTTTCAGTGCAGTCTTTGGTGGCCATTATTCTTTTCTATTTAATTGATTTGACCTTAAGTCAAATTTTGCAGTGGAGATCTTCGACAGCCATTAGGCCCCTAATTAACATATGCAAGGAACCTCATGCTTGTTTTAGGTGGCTGCTCAGGGCACCTTAAAATGGGCCTGATAAATTTAGCAGTGGCCTGAACACCAGTGCACATTGTCCCGCTGCAAATTGCTCATTGTTACACCTATTTTCCACTCGAAAAACGGGCACAAGGTATAACTATTTCTGCCCCTTTATTTTTTTTCTAGTTGATATGCATGAAAAAGTTGCACAATTGAGCGCTATTAATGATAAAACAGAAAACCGTGCTCTGATTTATTCCCTCTAATATTGATTCAATTTTGCTGTCTCATAATATAACTTTTAATAAATAGGCAAAGAAAAGTACAGAAAATGTTCTTTAGTTGTAATGAATACTTCTTTTCTGTGGTTTGACTTGTTAGGTGAGAACATTACTGACAGTAATTTATCGTATAAATGCTTAACACACTAGTATCAAATTCCTCTACTTTAGCAGTGGTGTTAACCAATTTAAATTGAACAGGTTAAAGCTTGTGTTAAAATAGCAGAGAGAGAAATTTGATATAAACATGTTGGTGTTCTTGTCTATTAACTGAATATTGGGTTCAGGTATGTATTCTTTAGGATTAATATTTTCTTATACATTAAATAATTGTGGATTGTTTATATGACTACCCATCAATTTTTTAATATAACAAAAACAATACTTCTAGCAGACATTTCCTCTCCAACAGGACTTTAAGTGTCACACTCTAATTTCTATGTCACAACAAGTATAAGAAACAGAGGTAATCATTCAAAATAGATGGAGAAAAGCTCCCAGCAATTGAAAACACCTTAATTAATACAGGAGAGGGCACAGCTGTACCTACTGACTGATCTTACCAATCACTTGGAAAAAGAAAGGGTCTAGATTCTGACCTGCAGTCTCGAAGAGAAATTAAACTTGGGTCTCCGTGTGTTTCCTTAATAATAATTAGATGTTGTTGCCTTAAAGTTACACAGCTTCACTGTAGTCGCCGGAGATTACATTCTGCATCTCACCTATTAGTCCTTTGATCTAATACTAACTTTAACTTCTCTTGTTAGCCATGGTTGGACCACTTGCCTATAGGGTTTTTGTGCTTTAAAGGAATTTATGTTTGTTGTAAATTAAGTATTCTTTAAATGTTAGCCATTGCTTGTCTACCGTTATGCCTTTTAATGTTGTTTCCCAATCTACTTTGGCCAACTTTCCCCTCATACCTACATAGTTTCCTTTGTTTAGATTTAAGCCCTAGTTTTGGATTTAATCAAATCACTTTTAAACTTAATGTAAAATTCGATCATACTATTGTCACTCTTCCCTAAGGGCTCATTCACTACAAGGGCTATTAATTGTGATCTCTGAAAATCTGGGAGAGAGGACCTGAGGGAGGGGTCAGTAGGAATATGTGTGTGTGTTTGCGCTCGGCCCGTGCAGTAGAGCCGGGTCTCCAATCTTAGATCTTAGATCCTCTTGCCATTGGAACAAGACGTTGCTCTGTTAAGTCCGTGCGGTAGCTGGTGTGCAATGGCCACACGTTAAAAGAATTCACGCACAGGCATCTTCCATGCTTTAAAATGAAGTTTGGGACCTGACCCAAATTGGTCTCATCAGTCACCTTAGAACTCATTTTAGTGTGGAAGCAAGTCATCCTCGACTCTGAGGGACTGCCTAAGAAGATGATGATTATTCTATTGCTAGCTCTCAATGAGCAATGAACGCTCGAACTTAACATGAGCAAGCTGACAGGAGATCAGCTAGTTTTTAGAGTCATAGAATAGTTACAGAAGGAGGTCATTCGGCCCGTCGAGTCTGTGCCGGCTCTCTGCAAGAAAACCTCAACTCGTCCCACTTCCCATCCTTTCCCTGTAGCCCTGCAAGTTTTTTTCCTTTAGGTTTTAAAAAAATGTTTTAACATGCACCAATATTGAATTGGGACAGGAGGAAGTGAAGAATGCTTCTCTAATGGCACAATGGATAACTGCACCATTTAGAGTGGTACTGAGCCATAGAGATTAGCAAGGTCCCACATTATGGGCCCAAACTTGGTGGAAGCCAAGTGCCGCCCAAAGGACCACCGAGGACTGCCGCCCGGCGGCAAAAAACGACTTGCACCGTGAATCTGGGCAGCAGCGGGCGCGAGCTCCCAATCTCGGCAGGAAATGCGATCCTCGCCAAAGTGCCACCGAGGATTGAGTCGGGCCCAGGGAGGGGGGGAACAGCTATTAATAGAAATTTAAGGGAAAAAAAACAACCAATGGAAAACCTTCAGGAGACCCCATCTACATAAATCGTTGAAAAATAAAGGAAGTTCACTAACCTTTTTTTGCAGATCTTCGCACTTCCGTCAAGGTTGGACCTGCCTCCATGCAGCAGTCCTCCCCGCTGCCCCCCCCCCCCGCTGCCGCCGCCCCCCGCCTGGAGGAATCTGCCAGCTCGGCGGGCGGGAGGTCACATATGCAACTTGCGCGCTAGCAGCCGCCGGTGGCCGGTCCCCAGCGGTACTCTCCTCCCGCTGGCGGCAGACCTAGAGGAATCTGTCACCGAGGGGAGACCGCAGTGGGCGGTAAGGCCTCCAAGTTGAGGCCCTTGATTGTGATCTGTGCTAAATAAGCTGAGCTCAGCCAGGGCAGCAATAGGACTTTACAGTGAGCCTCAGTATCTCTTTCTGATTGTTTCTTTAGCTTCCAGAAGTGTATGTCTGGACATCATTTGAGGATATTTTGGGCTAGATTTTCGACGGGTTTGCCAGCGGTTTTTCGCCTGGGCAAAGCGCAAAAACGAATGTTTGTTTTTGGCGCTAAACGAGTTGCACAACATTTTGCGCCCAGGTGGAAATTTCGGTGGTGGTCTTGCGGCGGCAGTGCTAAACGTTAGCGCCCACGCGATGCCAATCAGCGTGCAATGCTGCACCATTGCCCCGGGAAAAAATTAGTCGAAATCACCTGTTTTACCGTATGCCCGGAAACACTCCCGAACAAATCAGTCGGACTCGGCGCGAACGGCGCCATCTTGAAAATGAAGCAGAAGTTCAGTGCATAAAAGGATTTTGTGAAGGAAGGCTGCGTTTTACACTGAAGTTTTATATAAGTTTATAGTTTGTTTTCAAGAATATTTAAGGACATTTAAAAAATGATCCCTAGCTGCTTTTTCTATGCAGCGTCAAGCTGGAAGTAGGCATATTGATCAGCATGTTGAACATAATCGAAGAGGTCGCAGATATATGGGGAGGAGGCCTTACAGCCATCAGCACTCATACCTGCAGCTCTCTGAGGAACAGTGCATTAGAAGGCTGTGCTTCCAAAAAGAGGTGGTCACTGACATATGCCAGCTCATACAGCCAGACCTACAGCCTACCAGCGGCAACAGAACTGCACTGCCCGTCGAGGTGAAGGTGACTGTGGCACTTGCCTTCTATGCCTCTGGCTCCTTTCAGGCATCAGCAGGGGACATATGCTCCTTCTCACAATATGCTACATATTGCAGCATTCGCCAGGTGACTACTGCACTGTACGCATGCAGGATGGTCTTCATAAACTTTCCAATGACCAAGGAGGGCCAAAGTGAGAGGACTGTAGATTTTAGCCGAATTGCTGGCTTCCCCAAGGTTCAGGGTGCCATTAACTGTAGGCACATCACCCTGCGAGCACCTTTACTTAATCCAGAGGTTTACCGAAATCGAAATTAGTAATGGGGAACATGGAGATGGCAGAAACTCTGAACAAATATTTTGTATCAGTCTTTACAGTAGAGGACACTAACAATATTCCGACAGTGGATAGTCTAGGGGCTATGGAGGGGGGAGGGAGGGGGGGGTGGGGGGAAGGAACTTAACACAATCACAATCACCAAGGAGGTGGTACTCAGTAAGATAATAGGACTAAAGGCAGATAAATCCCCTGGACCTGATGGCTTGCATCCTAGGGTCTTAAGAGAAGTAACGGCAGGGATTGTGGATGCATTGGTTGTAATTTACCAAAATTCTCTGGATTCTGGGGAGGTCCAGCAGATTGGAAAACTACAAATGTAACGTCCCTATTTAAAAATGGAGGCAGACAAAAAGCAGGAAACTATAGACCAGTTAACCTAACATCTGTGGTTGGGAAATGTTGGGGTTCATTATTATAGGACATTTGGATAAGCAAAATTCGGTCAGGCAGAGTTAGCATGGATTAATGAAGGGGAAGTCATGTTTGACAAATTTGCTGGAGTTCGTTGAGGATGTAATGAAAAGGGTGGCTAAAGGGGAACCAGTGGATGTGATGTATTTGGACTTCCAGAAGGCATTTGACAAGGTGCCACATAAAAGGTTACTGCGCAAGATAAAATTTCACGGAGTTGGGGGTAATATATTAGCGTGGATAGAGGATTGGCTAATTAACAGAAAACAGAGAGTCGGGATAAATGGTTCATTCTCTGATTGGCAACCAGTAATTAGTGGGGTGGCGCAGGGATCAGTGCTGGGATCCCAACTATTTACAATCTGTATTAACGACTTTGAAGAAAGGATTGAGTGTAATGTAGCCAAGTTTGCTGACGATACAAAGATGGGAGAAAAGTAATGTGTGAGGAGGACATTAAAAAATCTGCAAAAGGACATAGACAGGCTAAGTGAGTGGGTAAAAATTTGGCAGATGGAGTATAATGTTGGAAAGTGTGAGGTCATGCACTTGGGCAGAAAAAAATCAAAGAGCAAGCTATTATTTAAATGGAAAACGATTGCAAAGTGCCGCAGTACAGCGGGACCCTGGGGGTACTTGTGCATGAAACACAAAAGGATAGTATGCAGGTACAGCAAGTGATCAGGAAGGCCAATGGTATCTTGGCCTTTATTGCAAAGGGGATGGAGTATAAAAGCAGGGAAGTCTTACTACAGCTATACAGGGTATTGGTGAGGCCACACCTGGAATACTGTGTGCAGTTTTGGTTTCCATATTTACGAAAGGATATGCTTGCTTTGGAGGCAGTTCAGAGAAGGTTCACTAGATTGATTCCGGGGATGAGGGGGTTGACTTATGAGGAAAAGTTGAGTAGGTTGGGCGTCTACTCATTGGAATTCAGAAGATTGAGAGGTGATCTGATCAAAACTTATAAGATTATGAGGGGACTTGGAAGGTGGATGCAGAGAGGATGTTTCCACTGATGGGGGAGACTAGAACTAAAGGGCATGGTCTTAGAATAAGGGGCCGCCCATTTCAAACAGAGATGAGAAATTTCTTCTCTGAGGGTTGTAAATCTGTGGAATTCGCTGCCTCAGAGAGCTGTGGAAATTCGGACTGTTATGTATGCATGTCAATGATGTACTATAACACTGGACCTGAATGTACCTTCACCCTGTATATACCAGAGGGTGCTGCTGCTGGAGACTTAAGGGTCACCTGTACACTGCAGGTAACCAAGTATCAAAGGGAACTCACCTCTTGGTGTCCTCACTCTAGGAGCTGCAATAAAGGACGACAGTCTGTACAGTTCAAGTACCATACCCCTGCCTCGTGGAGTCAGTAACCGAGTGCTTGCATGCACAATAGGGACATTGAATAAATTTAAGACAGAAATAGACAGTTTCTTAAATGATAAGGGGTTAAGGGGAGCGGGCGGGGAAATGGAGCTCAGTCCATGATCAGATCAGCCATGATCTTATTGAATGGCGGAGCAGGGTCGAGGGCCATATGGCCTAGTCCTGTTCCTATTTATTATGTTCTTATGAAAGGGATTCCACCCTATGAATGTAGAGATCGTCTGTGACCATACTCAATGCAACATGGCAGTAAATGCCCAATATCCAGGGAGCATCCATGATGCTATCATCTTGCGAGAGAGCAGTGTCTCGTGCTTGTTCGAGCGTCAACCACCAGGCCAGAGCTGGATGCTAGACGACAAAGGTTACGGCCTCGCCACTTGACTCATGACCGCCCGCCCACCCCCGGAACCCTCAGACAGAAGCCGAGTATCGCTATAATGCGAGCCATATAGCCACACGCAACATCGTTAAACAGACAATTGGAGTACTCAAGCAGTGGACCACTCTGGAGGCTGTCTGTAATACTCCCCTCAGCAAGTCTCTGAGTTCATTGTGGTGTGCTGCATGCTACACAACTTAGCCATCATCAGGGAACAGGATGTGCCAATGGGGACTGCAGGACCACTTCAGGAAAGAGGGGAGGAGGACGAGGAGCCTGGTGGGGAACCCATGCCACCGCTCCCACCACCGCCCAGGGAAGGCCTCGTAGAGCTTTCGTCACTGCAAAAGCCTTACGTCAGCAGCTCATAATTCAACGCTTTGCTTGAAGAGTGAACGGCACGCTTGACCATTGCCTGGCCACTCTATCCCACCATGTTGACTATTCCCACTCTTATTCTGCAAATGAGACATTACACAGGAATGGTTAAGATGAAGAAAATAATTTATTAAACATTGTAAACTTTTTGAACTTTCTAAACGTAATTGTGAATCTTTAAAATGTATTAATGTTTAACAGAATTGGGAAACTTTAAAAAGTTTTATAAAACATCAGCAATGAAACAACAATCTCTGCACCGAATGACTTACCTCCGGTTCCTCTCCCCCCTCACCCTAACATTCCCCCCCAGCCCCCCGCGTCATGACCCTACCCAAGGTGGCACCAAGAGTTCGTGCAGCAAGTCGGCCAGAGTCATGCTGTATAGAGATAATGGAGACACCATGTGTGGATCCACTGGAGAAGCTCGGGGGTATGGAACGCCCGGCTTCTGAGTGGCAAGCCTCTTGCTCGGCCTCGCCACTCACAGGTGGTCAGTCTGGGTGTGACACTGGGGAATGCAGTGTCAAAGATGGAGGCCATCAATTGCGTGTGGGCATTGACCGCTTCGGTGGTTTCGCGGCTCGCACGAACAATCTGCGACGTGACCTCCGTCATTTTCGCAGATAGTGCCGCAATGCCTGCGGGAATCCTACCCAATACCTCTAGGAGCTGTTGGTAAGCTGGACGCTCTCCCTGGACAGTCCCACTATGTCCAGGTGTGCGACTGCCTGTCTGTCAGCAGACCGGATTTGCCGACTCACCCTCCGGAGAGATGGCATACGGGATTCAACCCCAGTAGTGCGTTGCTGCAGGCCAACTTGCACTCGGAGCCTCGGATGGCTCAAAGCCTGAGAATGTTTCTTCCTCGGACGAGTTGCTATTCGGAGGAAAAAGAGGTGTCAAGTGTATTGGCCCCCCACCTCCTGGAATAGGCTGCTCGGTCTACTCTCCTTGAAGCCCCTCGCCCTCACCCCCCTCCTCCTGACTGCCTGAGGTGAAGGCTTCCATTGGAGGATGTGGTGCATGCAACTCCTCATCTGGAAATAGAAAATAACAGACAAGTGGTTAGCAGCAAGGGAGGGGGCAGGTCCTTACATGAGTAAAGTCAGATAGCACAGACTCATTTGAAGGACCGCTGCTACTTCATTTTATGTTTCCAGAGGCACTGCATCACATTGCCCCAACCCAGCCCGGGGATTTTTCTGGACTTACCCTCACTTTTGAACGGAGGCTCCTCATCCCCACGAGCAGTTGCCCTCCCTGAGGCACCGATCAGACCTGCCACTCATTCCTCCAGGTCTGTCAGAGTCATGGTTCTGGGTGGGCCGCTGCTCCCGATGGTTGTGGGACATCTGTCCCTGAAAAGGTGACAATGGGAATAGTTACCAGAGGGCCCATCTGCTCTTGTGGCACACACAGATAGCCATCAAAGCACTTATACCATACTGTGTGCATTTAATACAGTCTTCTGTTTAGTGGCCTTGGAAGTTGCACGTGATTCATGAGGAAGACATCGAAGTGCAGAAACATCATTTAAGATCTCAGAAAGCAATCTTAATAATGTGTAAAGATCATTCATGGTAAATAAAGTGCAACACTAAGTCTACCTATACCAACATGTGTCCGATTTATAATTTAAGTAATGAAGGAGAGCATCAATAAAAATATTACTTACGCTAAGGACCCTGCAATGATCATTGAACCTTTTACGGTACTGGGTGTGGGTCCTTCGGATGTCGTCGATATAAGACATATCCTCAGCGATGCTGGTCCAAATGTGACGAAAAACCAATGGGAGGGGTTGAATTGCACCCCTCCTGATTAATTCCGCACATCTCCTCTCCACAGCAGTGACGAGGGCCTCATTGGCCTCGTTACTAAACTTTCTGGCTCGCTGCCTGCTCCCATCTCCTTCCATCATGAATGCAATCTAAAAATGGCTGATTCAGCTGTGGGTGCACTGTGCATGCACGGGTGCGCCCTGACAGCTGACCAGAAAAGCAGAAAGAACAAAAAAATGGCAACAAAAAAAAAATTCACACATGCGCAGAAGGTCCGATTTTTTTTCGGTCGCAAATTTCAGCTCCGGCACACAAGTTCAGTTGTGCAACACCGGATTTATCGCCATCGTTATCGTTCTTCACCATTTGGTGAATTTGAAGAGCTCTGGCGGTAACTGTATCCCAGCGCTGCTTTAAAAAAAAGTGTTGTCGCAAATATCGCCCAAAAACCGAAATTCTAGCCCTTTCAGACTTGGCTAAGATATCCTAAAGCTGACTATTCCAACGCAATCAAGTGTACAAGGATCAGAAAATGGATGGAGGGCAGTGGAAGGTACTTGCAAAGTGACAGAAGAATACTGCGTTTAAAGACAGGAATACAGGGTGAATCTATGGCGCAGTATTAAAATGGAAAGAACAGTTGGCAACAAACCAGTGTAAGGTTCAGTCGAGTGGCCTTCTCCTCCACCAATTACAACCTTATGTTGAACAATGTAGCTACCCTTCATCATTGATGAGCTGCGGTTTATGTGACCGGTAGACTCCCCAGGGGGTAGACATTGAGAAGAATAAATTATTATCTGTGACTAACCATCCAGATGGCCTATAAGAAAGATACAAAGCAAGGGTGAAACATAATTCAGTTCAATAATGCATAACCATCACGGATTGTCTTATAGCATTAAAAGAAAACAAATGAGCAACAGGTGCGTGTCAAAGCAAGTCATCAACTTAACACCATTTTAGGAGGACAGTTATACATGTTTCTGGGGTGGGTTGTTTGAACGTTAATGAGTCTGAACATTTTTGAATTCCATACTGTTTGGTAGATCACGCAATCCATACAACCAGCAACAAGGATAAACATTTTAAAACATGAGTGTTCCAATGAGAGAAGGGCTGTTATATGCCTCAAAGAACACCATTGTACTCTGTTAAAGATAAAGTAGACTTCTGATTACCCTGAAAGCAACTTCCAAAACAATATGTAAAGGCACTTAAGATAAGAAACAAGTATGGACTTGGCTTTTGACAAGTAGAAATACTTCCAATGTAGAGAGTTTTCAATTTCAGTGCTTCCTGATGACATAATAAGGCACTGGATTTAATTAAAGTGAATTTGGTACTTCTTTGTAACATTTCTTAACATTCTAAGTTAAAACTTTTAAATGAACAAATGAAGGGAAAATTTCTGGTCATCACCGCTGGTGGTGCCGGGGCAGAGTATTTGCCGGAGGGTGAGAATACCTAGTGGAGATTGATCTTTTTGAATTGCTGCGCATTTTGTGCCACTCCAGAACTTCAGGTCAGTCGATGAAAACAGGCGAGAGCTTTGTTTTAATATTATGTTTTGCAGTGACCTTATTAGCTCATGTGCAATTTCCAGTCATTCTCTCTCAGCCTTAAGTTTGATCACATAAAATACGCCTAGGTGGCAGGCGCATTTTGGCCTCCTAGGAAGTTAGGGGCCAAAATTGCCCTGTTCTACGCCACCCGTTAGTGCCTCTGGAGGGCGCTAATGGGGTGCAAAACTATTTTTGCCTGGGAGGGTGGGGGTGCTACCAGCTCCCGTGAAATTGCGTGGGAGCTAGCGGAGGCGCGAACACGGTGGCGCCCCGGGCCGCTGTGCCTCTGGCGATTACATCATCGCCGTGCGCGGCAACTCCTTTGTGTCCCACAGCGACCCCGGGCCGACCTTTGCTCCAGGGGCGGAGTTAAAGGGGAGGTACACCGCCATTTTTATCTTCACATTGTCCAGACCGCAATCGTGCAGTCCGGCACTCAGTTTCGATGCCGTGTTGCGGCCAACACACCACTCAGCCTTGGTGGCCCAGTGGAGGTCATCAAAGGGCCTGCAAAGTTTGCAGCGGCCCTCCCCTTTAACAGAAGGGGGTGGGTGTTAAATGTGTCAGTGATACACGGAGAAGCCGCGTATCGCTGCCGATTCTGCCCGCGTAGTGCCCTGGACACCGCCTCGCTTCCTATGAGGGGTGGTAACCTGAATTTCGTGGCCGGGCGGGACATCTACACTGGGTGCAGGAAGTCCTTCCCCGACTCGGTTTCTGACCACAAATGGGGCATAACCCAATTTCGCCCCCTTAGTTTTTAAAGGAGGACATGCTGTTTTTGACGAATATTTGAAAATGAAATCCATTATTAGATTAGTGATAGTTATAGTGACAGTATTCTGTTGGAGATGTTTTCTTAGGAGTTTTGACAATCTCCTTTTTATTTGGAGGATATGGAAGAGGATGAAATAAATGATTTGAGGCAGTTCGTAATGTATTTTAACCAAAGGTGTATGTTCAGGTTTTGTGCAGGGACCAGGAATATTATCAAGACACATTATAGACATCTTAAAGCAGGTGGCCAGAGATTATGATTCATTTTATGACTGGCAAGGCTCTCCATGATTATCATAGTCTAATGCATGCTCCATAACTGTGCCATCCAAAGAGATATATGCATGGTGCAGAAGGACATCTATTGGGAGCCAAGAGCTGAGCAAAACAAAGGTGGGAGCTAGAAGAGATTTTTGCTGAACCACCTTTGCAGGCAAACTGAGGGTGAATCAAGAGATTGCAGGAAGATATGAACAGTTTAGGAGAGTGGGCAGAAATGTGGTATATACTGTTTAATGAGAACAGAGATCTAGGTACAGATCTATAAAAGCATGTTTGCAAGTGAAAAAACATAGAAAAAGGCAATTGGGATTCTAGTTTGTATATTTGGTGCAGTGAATATAAAGACAATGGCCCGGATTTTGCGGGTAACGGTGCTTCCTGTTAATGTTGAAATAAGCTGCCCACAAAGATCTTGTGGTCTCTGTGGCATCGACTTCATCTTTCCTGAGATTCATTTCACACTAAGGGATCTCTGGTGTTCAGCAACAGTGATGCCATCAAGCAGGTTAAGCAGCCAATTGCATTGAAAAATTCTTGCAGACAGCAAACCAGGAAGTAAAATGCACTGATTATCCTTCACATTTTTAATAAATTTTACGGAGAGCAAAATAAAGATTGGGACACACACATGGGATTAAGATAGAAGCTGAAATATCATAATATAATAAAAAATATATTTTTAAGTTTGTTTAAGAACCTATGGAATTTTTACCAATGGAAAAATTTGACATTTCAAAAATATAAAATTAGTTTTTCAGGGCCAGAGAGGTTGTTCAACAGTAGTTATGCCTTATTACGCCATTAAAATCCCAGTTGCACCCCCTCATTCAACAATGCTTAACTTTTTGGGGGGTTTTAACAGTGCTATTACAGTGTAAAAAGGGAAGTTCATGGGCTTTAGCAGCACACCCTGTGAAGGAGCAGGGAATCACTGGCAGCAACTTCGGTATTTCTGTTTTTAACTGCAGATGTGTGGAGTACAGAAGTTGCTGTCGGTTTCAGAGTAATAATGGTGAACACTGACAGTTTAATTGAAATTGCAACTGCAAAATCTGGGCCAGTGAGTTGCAGGTGAGTCTGTGCAAGAAATTGCGTAGGCCGTAGTTGGCGTGTTGCTGCAGTTTTGGGCATCATGTTATAGAAAGGATATTGGAGAAATGGAAGATACTAAGGCAACACCAGGGATGAAAGGACACACATATGGTGAGAGGCGAGCAAAGCTAGAGTTGTATTCACTAAGCAGAGAAAGTTAACCAGGGATTTAATAGAAGCGCTCAAAGTTTTGAAAGGCATTTCAGAGGATAAATACTGAAAGATTGTTTCCATTAGTATTGAGTTGGTGACAGGGCACATAAAGTTTGGATTAGTACTAAAAGCGTAACGGTTGAAGTTTGAATGACTTTGTATACACAGCTTTATTAGGATATGGAATGCTGTTAAAGCCAAGTCAATCCTAACATTTTAAGAAGGAATTAGAGGGCTGATTCCCTGATCAGGCACTCTGGGCACAGTGCAACACACCGAGGGACCACTGACTTCCTATCTGCTAAATTAAATGAGTGCCAAATCAAGCTACGCAGGTCTGTGATTTCCCAACCAATACTCTTTGCGAGTGCCATTCCACATTGGGAGCGCTTGATCAGTGAAATGGGATTCGAGTAGGTCGATCCAATATGGAGCTCGCAGTGGCACAGGCATGATGGACTGAATGGTCGTCTCCTATGGTGAAGTGTCTATGAAACTTTGCCTATGTTAAATTAATTTAAAGTCACTTGAATTGTTACTGAAATTTAACACGAGCCTAGCTAGAATGCATGCTCTACTTCTGCTTTAACTTTGCCGAAAGTGCCTTATCAATGCAAATTTAGAGGCACATTTTTGAAGCATGTGTGTTTTACATATTACATTATGATTTAAATTGGAGGTACATCAGGAATTCCAAACCAGGGTGGTGTCAGCATGATAGCACATGCTTCTTTAAGGATTACAGAGTCATTTCTGTCATTATGGAGAAGAGAGAATACATAGTTTGAACCCTGAAAATGTTTTTCTGTACTCGAGACGTAGTGCATGTCTCGGATAAGCGTATCCAAATGGTGCATTAGCTGTTCCATATTTGGTAAGAATGCACAAAAATATAAACTGCAGAATTAGTTGTTCTAACTTTAAAATAGCTTTGAATGGATTTGTGGTACAGCAATATTACATTATTCCTGATTATGGTAATAGGCTCTAATATATGTTAATCAATCAATATTCAAGGCACTCACCAATCCATTATGTTCTACAGAGGCACGGCCGACTGGTTTGGCGTTAGCAAAGATAGTGATACCACCCAAAAATGGCAGAGGAAGAGCCTTCGCCATTGCAGCCAGAGGTACGGCAAGCTTAAGTCGCATGTCATCCGCGAAATGGAACTGCCGAGCCAAGATAACATCTCACTAACCAGCACTGAAACCCCTCCTCCACTGTACGTGGGGCCACAGTTTGGCATGCAGAAGGTAAGGCAATCATCTGGCAATCTCTACTTTATTTTTGGATCCTGGTGGTGTTAGTCAACAAGAAGATGAAAGGAGAGCAGGGGTGTTACACCTCAATGCTTAACTCTTGTGCAGGCATGTTTACGTTCCGTTGAACTTAAGTATGGGTTGGTATGGCCTTTAAAAATACACAACAAATAACCACAGCTGCAGAAGAGTTGAAAACACTGAAGATTCCAACTAATCTTCAGTTATTAAATGTTTTGGCAAGTTGTAAAGGCCATAAAGACTGTACGGGAAGCAATAAAATGTACTTTGGTTTCCATTACTAATTGCTGCACAGAACTTCTTGGTATAGTCTCATTCTTGGAATAACTATAATTAATCATAATTGTTTACTCTATTGACAATTTTTTGCAAGAAACATTTGATGAACATCGCTGCTTCGAGATTGCCTGAAGCATGTTGTGATTGCAGACTGATTGTCACTATATGAATAAATACTGCAATACTGGATCGCTGTAGTGATAGGAATTGGTAAATAAAGAGTGGGAAATAAAAAGCAATTTAAGTAACAAAAGTGAACAAAAGAGTGTCAAAGTATAATCTACAGGACAATGAAAGAAAGAAAGTGATTGTGAGGAACAAAAATTCTGTTTCTGTGCTAATGGACAGAAGATCATGTGAATTTGGTTGTGATAGTTTATAGTGAACTGTGGATCAGATTTGCAGAAAGTAAAAACCATGGTGCCTGTTGATAAAATTGAAATGTTGCAGTGCTGAAATTCTGAAAAGGCTCTACTATTTATGTAGTTCACCATAAGCTCAACAAATGGCAGAATCCTATTGTTGCAACATTGTACCACTGATTCAAAAACTTTTAATATTCGGCAGAATACAGCAGAATTCCACCCCTCTATTTTGTGTACTTGAATCAAAGTCCTCCAGACATTCCCCCATTGACTGACCCTGCTTCCAGCTCTTGCTGCTGTCTTGTTTACTCCTTACCTCCTTCCATTTTGCAATCGAATATAAATGTTAGTTAATACTGAATGCAGTTTCTCTTCCAACATTTGATGATATTCCTCTCTGCTTAGTTGGATGGGTGGGAAAGAATTAGACGAGGGGACTTTAGCTTTTAAATGCAAATTTGTGGATCTCCATAGCTAACTAGTTGTTTCACATCCTCCCAAGTTCTCCAGAGATGTTCTGGAAACTTTCTGCTACGATCAGCACATATGCAGATACCAATACTACTACCATTACCATTTTGCAGCTCTGACTGTATAATCTCTCAAAACAAAATCATTCTTTATGGCCCCAATATTTACTCGGGCGCAGTAGGATTTTTGGACGGGAAGCTCGGAAGTAAGGGATTCCCACAAGTGCTGCAGAAATTAACCACAGGACTTTAAAAAAAAATTCAACAGGTTTCCCGCCTGACAGCCAGACAGATTGACAGGCTGGTTGCCTGTTGGTTGTGAAAGGAGCCAGAGAGTAGCTGTCAGGTAGGTGTGACATTGGGGCGAGGGAGGGGCACAGGGGGGGGGGGCGGGGGGTTGGGGATTGGGAGGGGCACGGGGGGGGGTTGGGGATTGGGAGGGGCACGGGGGGGGGGTTGGGGATTGGGAGGGGCACGGGGGGGGGGGGTTGGGGATTGGGAGGGGCACGGGGGGGGAGGGAGGGTGTTGGGGTTGGGGTTGGGGGTGGGGAGTCGAACATCGGCAGGGAGGGAGTGTCGGACATTGTGGGGGATGGGGGTTGCTGGCCATAGCCGATCTCAACAGCAGATCTCAATATTATCCCCATCCTGACATCCACAAGTACATGTACTTTCTAGGAATCACCGGACAGGGATCGGGAGTAAGAACTACAATTGATTTTTGCTTTCCCTGCCCCTGGAGTGCTGAGGCTGATTGTAGTGCATCTGCGATCAGCTAACTCAACACAGATTGAAATTGGAACATGTAACCTCCTTGGTCCATTGCACATTTAGCAGTGTGTTTCCCAACTGGCCACTGAGGAAGCACCACTAAATCTTTCCCAATCTATTTAGTTTTCATTTATAAGGTATCCTGTTGCTCCCAGAGATCTTGTATAGTCAGGAGGAGTAACTGTTTTTTTTTCCTTTCACATAATCCATTGCAAATTTGGATAAAGGCTTTCTGCACTGATGTTCGCCAACCTATTTTCTATGTTTCTATGTTTCTATGGCCTAAGCCACTCTTTCCATTTACGAATAAACAAACCAAACTGAATGAATTATTTCACGCTTACTGCTGTTATTGTATCGGTGTGCACAGGAATGCATTGTCCCTTTTAGGTATGTACTGACATTTTGTCAAATTGCTTTCCCTGGCATTTAGCGCCAAGGTTAGAGCATTACAGCAAAAGTACGAAGGATATTATTTTGTCGAGCTTTATTTAATCTACCAAATGTAGGGACAGCCAGTCCCAGGCCATCAAATGTATCTATGGTCACAGCTGTTCCTGTCCACAGGGAGTTCAGTGTACATTCAAACCTGATTTGGGATTTAATGCATTTGTATTTTCGGGGCACCTATTTGCCTGTGTTCCCTGGAAGTTTCGTGCCAAGATCCTTAGATGTGATGTGGCAATCTTGAAGAGCTTCCAAACTGACCAGGTTTGCCAGAAGAGTGATAGGGGCAATTAGGGACCAAAATGGACAGCTGTTAGTGGAGGCAGAAGACATGGCTGAGGTACTAAGGGCCCAAGTTTCGAGCCGCGCCTAGAACGGCGCAGTCCCGACCTGGACGCCCATTTTTCGCGCCACAAAATGCACCTAAAAAAACTTCCAGATTCTCCAGCTCCCTGCAGGTCCTCTGGCCCTCGGCGCAGCCAGCATGAGCTGTAGGGGGCGGAGCCAGGTCCCTGCACTGAAAACAGTGCCGGGACCTCTGCACATGCGCGCTACAGTGGGCGCGCATGTGCAGTAGCTCCAGGCGCCCAAAACTGTGTGGGAGGGGCCGAAGCACGCAGCCCCTAGCCCTGGCCCAATGGCCTCACTGGGGCTGCGTGAATAAGGCTCCTCCCACGGCCAGCTCCTGCTTCCTCCCGACCTGACTCGACTCCCGCTTCCCGCCTCCGGACCGGACCCGACACCCGCCCCCCCCGGACCCGACCCGACCCGACCCCCCGGACCGGA